>NC_085026.1:12990567-13121221 GCF_963692335.1 Osmerus eperlanus | reverse complement strand
AAACAAGCTGCCATGTGTGTCGTGGCAGCGCGTGCCAGCAGACATCTGTGAGGCCTGTGATCTGATTGCTGTTCAAGGACAACTCCTGCTGCTCAGCCCCCTGATAGGCCACTGGACACGGGGCAATGTCCCAGCATCCTGGGGGAAGGATGACCCTGACGCATGGAGGACACGTGTGTGTTTCTCTGTGCTGTATGTGAGTGTATGGGTCTGTGGAAGGGAGGGAGGGAGGGAGGGAGGGGCAGAGCAGGGTTGAATGTTAAAAGGTCAGAGAGTTGTTAAGCTACACACTAATGATGTCGCTTACAGACTAAATAAAGTTCCCATTAGAAACTGCTGACGCCAACCAACATGGCAGACTTCACCAGCCGTCCAATCTAAGTTAATATTTCTCCGTTGGATCGAGTTCTACACTCCCTCTCTCTTTCTCATTTCTCTCTCTGTTTGTCTCCCTCTCTCCCTCAGTGATATACTTGAATTACAGGCTAATTATAGAGAACTTCATTTGTTTGAGGGAGATGTGTACCGTCACATGTATTCTCTATTTGGTAATCTTCTCAGGGTAATGAAGATGAACGATGTAATAACACATTTCCAACTGTGTCAAAGTACCATTCCAATTAGCATTCATGTGGATGTCCAATTAAGTTTACTGATTAATGTGGCAATCAATGGGACATTATGATTGCTATTAAAAAACAGTGTTAGGCAACATGATACAGCTGAATAGCAATACAAGCAGCAGGATCTTATTTACACAAGTAGCCACAACAAAATGATGAGGTATAGACATCTCTTACCAAGGAGAGAGAGCGAGAGAGACAGACAGATGGACTGACAGACTATAGTCTCCCCTACTCTGCTCCTCTCTCTCCCCTACTCTCCTCCTCGCTCCCCTACTCTCCTCCTCTCTCTCCCCTATTCTCCACCTCTCTCTCCCCTACTCTCCTCCTCTCTCTCCCCTATTCTACACCTCCCTACTCTCCACCTCTCTCTCCCCTACTCTCCTCCTCTCCCTCCCCTACTCTCCACCTCTCTCTCCCCTACTCTCCTCCTCTCTCCCCTACTCTCCTCCTCTCTCTCCCCTATTCTCCACCTCTCTCTCCCCTACTCTCCACCTCTTTCTCCCCTACTCTCCTCCTCTCTCTCCCCTACTCTCCTCCTCTCTCTCCCCTACTCTCCTCCTTGTCTCTCTTCTTCTCGTCCCCATTCTGCTCCTCTCCGTCACTCCATCAACTTCATCTAGGAGTGGGGGCCCATTATCAGGGTTGACAGGACAGGCCGGCCAGCTGGGACAGGAAGTGAGTGTTCCAGGGAGATGAGGCTGTGTGTTCTGCCAAGACACACCATGGCATCCTGCTCTGAGGGACTGCTCAACATCGCCCATCAACAAGGACTGAGTGTGTATGTGTGTGGCAGAAAAACACTGCCAACCAACTCTGGTCCTGCTCACACATGTGGACACCCCCCCCCCCCACACACACACACACACACACACACACACACATAATAGAAAAATCAACAGACACATAGAAAGAAATATAACTACCGTTTACCTCAACTTAGAAACATTTGATGAAAAGGTTCTGCTCCGAGGACAGTAAATCGTCTCTTTCTGATGTCAATATGTTCGTCTGTGATCAAATATAGTATAACACTATACTGCATCTCTTCCTTTCCATATATCTTTTTGTCTCCCTCTTTGTGAGGTAATCTGAGGGCACTTCCACTCTGTGAAGAGAGGTGCCATCATGTGTACTCCCTAGTCAAAGCCCACAGAAACAGATTCACAACCCAGGTATAAGAGTGAAAGGTTTACAATGGCCGTGCTTTTCTAAATCATGGAATCTTCCCAAATCAAAGCATTAGCAGCCCTTCCTCTAGACAACACATAAATGACAGGAGGACTGGCCCTGAAAGAGATGCCAAGGTATCATTTTGAAATGCCAAAGGAAATGTGTCCACTTTTGCAAAGATAATTATAGTTCAGGGCTCTGCATTGCTTTGAATGTGTGTGTAAGTGTGTGTGTGTGTGTGTGTGTGGGGGGGGGGGGGGGGGGATTACTCAGGTCCTCCTACTCACACAAGGACACAAATCTATTCCCCCTCCTGTTCTCTCTTTCCCTTTTTCTCTCTCCATCTCTCACCCTCTCCCCTTCTATCTCTCTCTAAGATGACTAATTTCAGGGTCTGCAGTAGAGATTGTGTTCCCGGGGGGTCGGTCATGTCCAGAGAGCATGTTGGCCAGTGATGAATTCCTTGTTTCTCTCAAAACTGATTTTTTCAATCTGTTCCCAACTACCGCCTAAAGAAAAAGCAAAATCCCTAAAAATGACTTGTTTTCTGTTCTGTTTAATGGAAAGGCCAACAGAAGACGGATGCATGCGGATTTCTCTCTCCTTCTCTTGGACTGAAAGGAAAGCCTGAGTAATAGGCAGTTGACAAAAAGAGAAAAGAGGAGGGTAAAAAATGTTTTGCAGGATGTTTGTCATTTTAAATCCCCAGTCCTCCCAGGATTAGTTTGTCTGTCTGTTCTGTTACTGTGAGTATTAGTTTGTGAGTGAGTACTGTTACGGCGGAAGTTGGAAGAAGTGGGAAGATTCAGACCAAGTATAGTAGTGGTGAATACTGAGGTCTCGATACTCTATCCTCAAACTAAAGCCTGTTTTCTCATCAGGCAGTACTTTCAGGCAGCTCTGGTTGTTAATGGAGCTCAAGGGGGCCATTCCTACTCACCGTAACCCTGGGTGCCATAGCAACCAAATCACTCTTTATGGTGTTCCAAGTCAAATACAACAGTTGTCCGATCAGTGAACTTCAGTATCCAAAATCCATTAAAAAAATAAAGAGTACTGCTTCTAAGAATTATAGAAAAGCAGTATTCTTCATATTCTAGATTATTTGAAGGAGGGGAGGAGAGGATAGGAGAGACGAGGAGAGGAGAGTAGAATATAGGAAAGAAGAGGAGAGGATAGGAGAGATGAGGAGAGTAGAATATAGGAAAGAAGAGGAGAGTAGAGGAGAGGAGAGAAGAGGAGAGGAGAGAAGAGGAGGGATTCTTGTTGAGAATACCAGGGGTTTTCCAGTGTTGCTCTGAGCCCATCTGCTGCAGTCCACACGGGCCCCTCAGAACCACTGACCCGTACCAAGCCACAATATTGATTTACCAGAGGAGCAGAGGGATGAGCAAACAGGGATCCTGGTGTGAATATCAGATTTATTTTCCTGTTGACTCACTGTGCTGGGCTGGTAGGTGGGTTTCTTTTAAGGAATAGCATTTTGTTGAATTAAGTCCAGGTGTGGTATCCACCCTGCTATTAGTCTTTTAAGAGGGTGTGTGTGTGTATATGTGTGTATATGTGTGTATGTGCGCTCGCATATGTGAGCGGTAGCATGCGCTGTAAATGTTTGCGTATGATTACAACATATCATATACCTCAAATCTGTTCTTGACTCCTTCCCCAGGCATTCCACAGAAACACAGTTGCAGCCCTGTTGCATGGAGATACCCTCTGATGTGTTCATCACGTTAGCCAGTCTATGTCACACTGCAAGCCCCAAGTGACTCCCACTCTGGGGGCCATGTTAGCCAGCCCTCTAGCCCTAATCCTGTAGTACAGGGTGTCCACCCTCCTCCCCACATCCTTCTATGTGCTTCTTGCTCCTGATTCCCGTCTCAGCCCAGAGCTGTGAGTGACAGACGCACTCAAAGTGTGTGTGTGTGTCTGTGCATGCATGTGCGCCTTTTTGGACTGACCACACACACACACACTCGCCTGCAGCTGTGTCTTGTGTTTTGGAAGTACTGCAGCTCCACACATGGGCCCTGTATCTCACTCGCTCTTTGGTTGTAAGCCTAGCATGTGGAATGGCTCCTGTAACACATGTCAAGTCATATTCTAGGATTACAGTGTTATACTAAAACACAATCACACCCTATTAATACAGAACATATGCTCTGGTTGCTGTATCAAACTGCACCCAGATGAGTTACTGTTCAAACTGTTTCTGTGCTCAATATGACAAGGAAGTGATCTATTTTTTTTCCTTTGTGGTGCTAATATGCCAAAATGATCAACTAAATCGACCCTCACCTAATTTGACCTAATCTTCAAAGCACAGGAGAAATGTAATTTATCACACCACCCTTTCCAGTTTATGACAGTGGGCTTAGAGCTGAATATGTGGCGATTTAACAGGAGCATGGGAGTTGGGGGGGCTTTTGAATGGACAAGTGCAATTACCATAATTACTGGGAAAAGGATATGATTCATCATTAATAAGGATGTCTGAAACTGCTACACACACATACACACACTCACATATACGCACACAGGGGATCTAGGAACATGTTAACATGGAAAGTCCAGAGCATATCCCAGAGGGAGGGGGAAAAGTTACTCCATAACTACTTGTGCTCAACTTCAAACAGCCACATTAGCATTGCTAATCTCCAGCAAAGGAAAAGTATCCCACTCAACAAAAAAAAATCTGTGCACATAGTTCTCTACTATTTCCATATGGAGAGACAGATAGGCCCAATTGACTTTTTCCTCTCCGTTCAGTCCGCAGGTATCCTGGAAGCAGACAGTGACAGGACAGGCTCAGCTGTTAGTGGGCGGGTGTGAGAGTGTTGTGGGGTGGCGGTGCTCAGCTGTGTCTAATTGTGACTCGTTAATAGCTAATTAGGTCAGCTCGTTACATCTAACAACCAACTGTAAACACTCCTATGTAGTCAAATTAAGACGATGGCCTTGAAATGCAAAGCAGCTCACCTTTGTGGCTTGAAACACAACCCTGCATGGTTGGATCGGAGGAAGGATAACGGAGATCTGTGGCCTATTTTCTCTGGGTACTCATATACCTGCAGGCTCACTCCAGACCAGGAAGTCTGTGGCCATTCACGCTGTTGTGTAAGAAGCAAGGAATTAACAAGTTAGATTGAATGTAGAATAAAGATGAATATAGATCAGGGGTCAGGTGGTTAGGGAGTCGGGCTATTAATCAGAAGGTTGTTGGTTCGATTCCCGACCGTGCAAAATGACGTTGTGTCCTTGGGCAAGGCACTTCACCCTACTTGCCTTGGGGAGAATGTCCCTGTACTTACTGTAAGTCGCTCTGGATAAGAGCGTCGGCTAAATGACAATGTAAATGTAGCTGCGGCCTGAGGAAGAGAGAGACAGAGAGGGGGAGGGACACCGAGAGAGCGGGGGAGAGACAG
Source organism: Osmerus eperlanus (assembly GCF_963692335.1). NCBI lineage: Eukaryota > Metazoa > Chordata > Actinopteri > Osmeriformes > Osmeridae > Osmerus > Osmerus eperlanus. The sequence goes on along the minus strand of NC_085026.1, from coordinate 13,116,000 downwards.
AGAGGGGGGGAGAGAAAGAGGAAGGACCTCGAATTTCAATTGACAGTGTGCAGCCCATTTTTAGAGGGGTGACACACACACACACACACACACACACACACACAATGTGCTTAATGCAGTGCTGAGTACATGAACCTAGAATGCTCCAGACAGGAAAACTGCCTCTAAAAGCAATGTCTGTCAGCTGCCCAAATCACAGCACACTGTGTACCAGAGTCTAATCTACCACCAGGCTTCAAACTGCCCCCTCCTGCCTTTGTACCTCTCTTTGAGAAGTGACAAGCTCTCTCTCTCTCTCTCGCTCGCTCTCTCGTGCTCCCTCACTCTCTGTCTGTCTTTCTCTGTCTTTCTCTCTCTATCCTTCTCTCTCTATATATTTGTCCCTCTTTCTCTGTCAGTCCCTCTCTCTTTCTCTCTGTCCTCTTTCCTCATGTATTTCTGGAGGAGCTGCAGGTCAAAGCTAGTTCAGTCAATCTATTCTCAGTGTTCCATAATTGGGCGGAGCCTCCTGATGAATATTCCAGCATGAAGGATGGTTCTTTTCTCAGCTCCACCACCTCCCCACCACCTCCCCTCTAGATCCCCTCCACCTCCCAAGCCTCTCTCCAAACGCTACTGTACTGACCCACACTAAGCGCATTATGGGAATTCACTTTTTGTACAGTACACTGTATGTGCCACTCAGCAGAGCTGCGTGGGCAAAGTTAACCAGGCTACGAAGCCTTGTGAGACTACTTCCTGTGAGGCTGGGATCACTGCAGTTCTAATGGGCTGTCTTGGGTGTGCTGAGGAACATCCAAGTGTAACAGGGGCGAGTCGCGCTGCTCTTTCCCCTCGCTGGTATTCGATCCCGGGACCTCTGACTTGCACGCGTGACTCAGCTACACCAACAAAAAGCTAGCTTTACGCTGGCGGGTATGTGTACGGGTGGCCTGTACACATTCTTGAGGAGTGAGTTTACAAATCCACATCGGCCACATCATCCTCAGGTGTTTTTATCATCGGCACCACCACCATCATCATCCCAATCCTGGCCTTTCAGAGTGGTCTGTTTACAAAAGGAAGGAAAGGAAAAGAAGTGTGTGTGTGTGTGTGTGTGTGTGAGGGGAAGCTTGCTGCTGTCCACTGACTCTGGAGTTGTGGTAATTAAAGCTGGATAGAGCCCTATCAAGAAAAGCTGCTTATCTCTAATACAGCCAACCATGCAGGCCCAGCACACTGCAGCACAGCAGCAAGGCCTCGACACCTAATCCTCCTGCATAAACCAACACAGAGCTGGAGAGACAGCGATGCAGAAAGAGGGGGAGAGAGGCAGAGAGAGAGAGAGAGAGAGAGAGAGAGAGAGAGAGAGAGAGAGAGAGAGAGAGAGAGAGAGAGAGAGAGAGGAAGCTCAGAGGAGAGTAGGGAGTGCGTTAAAAGACACTTTATGACGTGCATGTGTACTGTCTGCATTTACATGTGTTCCTGTGTGTGTATTTGTCAGTAAGTGTGTGTGCGCGTGAGCAACAGTGACAGTGATGGAGAAAAGAGAAGGAGATTTAGTAGGCAGGATGATAGCCTTGACTAGCTAAGTCCATTGTGCATGTTGTGGTGTTGGGATCAAGCCAGACTGAGGATGGACTCCACAGTCAGCTGGCTTCTCTGGTAGTCTGGGTGGATGTAAACCTGAGTTGACTGACTGGTCTTCTCACACAGAGAAGCAGCCAGTGAGAGCTGACTGACTCGTCTCTGGTATATCCCAGAGAAGCAGCCAGTAAGATCTGTGGCTGTAGCTGGTGGAGTGGAAGTTGTCACAGACACACAGGGTTGTCTTTCTACAGCCCAGAACAGCAGACACACTACACCGGGACAACGTTCAAACATGAAATGGATTTTCAATGCTTTATCACCCAAACTACAATACACACGCAATGCAATGCATCAAGTACAGCTTATTTCATTGCATGTTATTGCAATAGGGTATTTCAATACCTTTTTCAGCAGGTGTTGATGATAACAATGACAGTTTGTGCACTTGATGTGACTTCTGAATTGGCAGTGGAAACAATTTGTGTTTTCGGGGACTCTAATTTCCCTGCTGGCACAGACATGTTGAAGAAGAACTCATCATCAGTTTGAGTAAATAGCACCGGGGATGTGTTTGAGTACCGGTAATGTAAACACAGACACACACACTGAAGGGGAACTGGCAAGCTATTTCACCCGTTGTTTTGCTAAGATCATCTTAATGGGCTAAGTGTAAGGGGGGGGGGTGCATACTCATGTTTCCATATGTGAGGCAAAACTCTAATTTCACAGCTGTAATGTGGCATCAAATGAGCCTCTCAAATCAGTGTCTAATCTGGCTTCACCCAGCGAGAGATCTGAGCGACCCCTCTCAAAGAGGAGGCAAATCCCTCAGCACGGCTAGCAGGCGTGCAGTAACGCCTCTTAACAGGCCCTAAGCCTCCCATGTTTGATTTAAGACAACCTGAAATAACGCTGATATGCTTAGAGGGGGGATGTTGTCCCACAACCGAGAGAGAGATAGAGATAGAGAGTATTTCCTCTTAGAGGGATTTGCTTTTCGCTTAATGTGCACGTTTTCTGAAATGGCTCTCGCTCCGAACCCATCATCCCCTTCATCGTTCAAAAATCTCACCTCATTTGACTGAGAAAGCGTCCTGCCGTCTCTCCCCTTGTCTCTCCCCTCCTTTTCCCTCTCTCATCCTGCTTGATCTAAGTCTGTTGTGTGTCTAAGGTATTAGGTCTCCTCAGACCAGACATTTGGACTGTGGAGATCAATAGCATCCACACAGCTCCATTCATTACCTCTGAACAAAGATGAATAGAGTTGTCCTAATGAGCGGAAGAGAGATGGCTTGATGAGGATGAGGAAATGTGACCCTGCATATCACATCGCTTTTCTGGGTGTGTTCTTTGTCATCTCACCCGTTTGCTCCCTCTCTCTTCTTTTTTCTCTCTCTTTTTTTCACTTTCCCCTCCTCCTTGGAGCCTGGTATCTGTTTGGGGGGGGGGTGAGAGGGTGTGTGTGTGTGTGACCAATACTGTGAAATGAATAGTGATGTTAATCTTAATGGTTTAGTCATTAATCATCCCCAACAGAGACAGGAGAGAGAGGGAGAGAGAGAGGGAGAGAGATAGAGAGAGAGGGAGAGAGAGAGAGTTAGGCGTGTTAATCCCTGCCCACACCACAACAGTTTCATTGACAGTTTTGTGACCTTTGAACCCGCTGGCATGTTTTTCTGGCTGGCTCTGATTGGCTGTTTCCCTGCTGCTTTGATAGAGAACAGAAGCTGATGTGTATATTTCAAAGAGACTTTCAAGGTCAAGGACCCCCTCCAATTTGACCTTTGACTTCATATGACCCTAGCCAATAGAAAAGCTTTGATGTGGCCATCATCACAGTGTAATTCTCATGCACACACCACACACACACAAACGCATACACAAAGGAAGAAATCCTTACAACTCACAGAGACATATTATGATGTGTGTGTATTCCTTACCAATATAGTCTAATTATGGTGTTTTCGTTTAACTGTAGATGACATAGATGAATGTGTGTGTGTGTGAAAGAGAGAGATAGAGAAAGTTGCTCTCCTCTTCTGCACGTGTCACAACGTGTGCTCGTTTACATGAGCACAAGGACGCCACAATCGATGCCAACGCATTAACATAAAGCTGAAGGGATTCAAATTATAGGCCCCCTCCATGCCTGCTACCTAAATTGGGCAAAATTACAGCATGGGAGCCTGTCTGGGAGGCTGATGTCTGGGTAATTACAGCCTGCTGCCTGCACTGCCAGGAAGAGAGAGCTCTGATGAATCTGGCATGATTGCCAGTATTTAGCGCCTTCGCCTTCATCAGCACAACACATGTGACAGGTACGGCTTTTATTCCCTCTCTCACATGCACATTTTTTTTTTCTCTCTCTCACACACTTCCTCTCCCCTCTCTTCCCACGTCTCTTTTCACATGCTCTTCCTCCTCTCCTCCCATCTTTTCCCCCAAACACTGTCTATCCACCATCTCTGTATTTTCCTCTCTCCCCCTCTCCATTCTCCAGTGCTCTATCTCCACGGCACCTATCTCTCTTTGTCGCTTTCTCTCCCTTTCTATGTCTGTCTTCCCTTCCACACCCTCTCCCCCTTTCTCTCTCAAGCCCTTTCTTCATGTGATTATATTCATGCTGCCTGGAAAGAGGGAGTTCTTCTTCTATTTAAAGCTCCATCTCTTCCACCACTGTGTCTTCCAGGGTGTTTGAGTCCCAGCGTCTGTGATGGTGACGGCTGACAGCTGCGAGGTTGCTACATGGGAACTTCAGAGTGCTGCTTTCCCTGAGAACACTCCATCGCTGGATGTTCAATTAGAGAGGCTTTTATGTGCTCTGATTTCACAACAATAGGGACAGTGGTGAGATAGGGCATGAGGCAAACATTGCCTAACAAACAATAGAACCAGATAAAAACCAGCCAAACTGCCAATCATTGACTAAAGGATGAGGGGAAAAACGAGAATTTCTAGCTTACTTTTGTCTTTGTTTCAACACAGCGGTTTCAAACAATGTGACAAACCAAAGAGTTGTACAGAGTCAGGAATTCTTTCAATTACACTGAAGATATCTCCATATTACTGATCTTGTGTGAGACTTAACCTCCATTTGGCCTTGACAGCTACTTAGTTATCTCACCTTAATCATGACTATAGACAAAGTGGTATAAAGGGCCTTGATTGATTTCTATTGATGAAGAAAAAATATAGAAAATGTTTGATAAAAAAACAGAGAAAATGTTTGATAAAAAAACATGAAAGAAAGAAGTACTGCAAAAAACACACAAAAAAAAAGAACCAAAGAAATACCCACAATGCACCACAAGTACACATCGCCTTTTCATTGGCTGGCCCAAGGGTCCCATCGTAGATAATCAGAATTTCATAAATAGGGCTATTTCTGCTGCTAAGGAAACTGCCTCAGCGATGATGACTTCACAATGAGACGGGGACGTCTGAAGCTGGAGGATGTGAAGATGATAAAAGCATATGGGGCTGCATGAATAGTGTATTATGAGGCTGTGAATGGTCCTTTCTTCCATGCCCCCCCCACTCCATTTCCAGCTCCCCAGATACTCTGTCCACTGTCCAGCTTCTCCCTCAGGAAATACCAAATGACAGAAAGAAGGCGAGAGGGAATCGGTGGAAGGAAAAAGAAACGGACAGAGAGAAACTGAAAGGCGGGAGAAAGAGAGGAGAGAGAGTCTGAGAGGGTGGTAGAGAGAGAGGGGGATGAGAGCGGGAGATCACGGAGGATAAGAGCGGCAGAAAGAGGAGGATGAGAGAGGTGGAGAAAGACAGACAGAAAGACATCAAGCTTTGACTGTTCAATCCTCGGCCTGAATATCAGTTGTTCCAAGGCGAATCTCCTGTGATCTCCCAAGTGAACCTAGCAGCCTGAGTGTGTGTCTGTCAAGGAGTGTGTGTGTGTGTCTGTCAGGGAGAGTGTGTGTGTGTGTGCTGGACAGAGCTCTGACAGGTGGACAGTGTGAACCAGCCCCTCCCCCAGCTCTGGGGGTGTGAGCAGTGGCGCTGCTGGCAGAGTCTGTTCTCTCCTCCCGCACCGCTCCTACTGGGCCCCCTGCTCACGCATCACTTCCCGCCGTACTGACAGCGTCTGGCTGCGACGGCAGCCCCCTTGTCAAACCCTGTAACCACACGCCTGACACCCTACACACACACATCGTGCTCTCACACACACACACACATACACACTTATCCCAGCCTCCTCAACGGGAAGTGCCAAAACTACTGCAGCAGAATGTTGGATTTTTATTTATTCATGTGATGTGTGTGTCTGTGTGTAATACTGGTGATTGTGGTGGTGTGTGTGTGTGTCTTTGCGGATGTGTTTTTCTTCTTAACTTTCAAATCTATATCTAAGATACCACCTGTGTTTGGGAGCTGTCATCTTCCTGTCATGTGGTATGCTCGCCTTGGCATACACGCTGTCTCATGAATAAATGAGCTTCAAGTCAAACCTCACTATGTGCTACGACGGCATGAAATGGATTATGGATACCAGCTTTAATGTAAAAAAAACAACAACAAAAAACATCTCATGTTACACAGTGATTAACATCTTTACCATACAGTTTATTGTATGCGACGTGTCTAATAAAAATATATACTGGGGTTATATCACACAAGAGCGCTTTACAGTAATAGCCAAAGTAGATTATATTCAGGCCGTGATTCTTCTGTTTATAGTTAAATCTACTATGTTAAAGATAGTATTTATTTTATAACGAGTCAGGTCAAGTAAGAGTTAATGTACTCGGCTGCAATAAAAAAACACTTGTTCAGCAGTCTAGGTGTCTGCTTCATTTGTTACCCTGCGGCCTATAGATGTAAAAGTCCTTGTTCAATCACTCTTCACTCTGGCCTGATTTAACAAGGGAGGCCTCCCCTATCTTCCTCTCCTCTCTGCCCTATCTTCCTCTCCTCTCTCTCTCTCTCTCTCTAGCCCTCTCCTTCTCTTCCATCTCTCTCTCCCTCTCCCCCACCATCTCAATCCATCTGTATTTCTCTCTCCCCCCTCTCTCTACCTCTCTCTACCTCTCTCTCTCTCTCTCTCTCTCTCTCTCTCTCTCTCTCTCTCTCACTTTAATCAGCAGCTCATCATGCCAGTCTGGAGTTATGAATGATTCACTGTCAGTCAAGCCTGGGAGCGTGGTCCGCCTGTAAAAAAACTGTTTTCCTCTGGCAGACAGTGGGTTAGAGTTGGTATGTCCCTCGTGTCCAGAACTGTCTCCTCTCCTCAGTCACCACCGACTCATTTCCTCCATGCTCATGAATATGCATGAAGGTCATCAAGTGTAGTAATGTTTTCCACATTAATGGAATAGGTGGGAGACATCGACTCTCCACTCAGAGCTTGGTTTGACACGTACAGTGACAATGGGTCTTAATGGTCTTCTCCTAAACTCAGTCTCTCATTTCCTCTTTCTCTCCTCCTCCACTCCTCTCCTCTCTGATAATTTCAAGAGAGAAGATGAGTGGGGGAGAAGAAATGAAGGAAGAGAAGGAGACATGAAAGTCTCGTGGGAAACGTTTTGCCTGACTGGGCATTTCTGTGTCAGTGTTTGGCTTTTGCTCTGCATTCTCCGTGTCTGGTCTAGATTTTCAGTTTTGGGTGCATCTCTCTGCAAAATAACGAGCCATCAAAGAAATACATTGGTATGTGACTGACAACATCAAATGTTTTGCCCACATAGTTGGCTTGGCACCTCTTTAAAGCTCCAGTGACCATCAGTACACTTTCAAGACTTGCAGTTGACAGTGTCTTTAGGTCCAGTTGCTTTAGGACTGTTGCAGTGTGCTGCACTTTAATTTCCCAAATAATAACCAACCATGATCTGTTACCCTCCCCTTCCTGCTTCTCTCTCTCCTCTTCCATGCTCCAATTTCAACATTTGCACTGATAATGAGCAAAATATCAACTGCAACTATTTTTTTCTCAGTCATTTATGGCGGTGCTCCAAATTAGACTGTTTATTTATGGCCATCAATATTTAATTAGGTTTATTCTCATCTTCCCTTAGTCGGTTCAGAAGTCTCATTGTGGCTGTTTAAATATTAAAATTAATTTGAGGGGAGATAAAGAGGCCTGGCTTAATTGTTCTGGGAGAGCAGGTAGTTTCTAAAGATGGCTTCTGCAACACATACACACACACACACACACACATACACACACACGTACACAAACTGTACTGTTTATAGAGACTCTGCTTTCTTTTACAACTAATACAGTAGAACCAATCCCTCACCTCCAGACAAACAATCGTTCTTACTTCTTACACTAATCACTCAACACACAGCTGAACACACACATTCCTTCCATCAAACACCCAAACTTACACACTCAACGCACACATGAAGACACACACTCCTACATCCCACACCTAAACAACATACCCACACCAGGAGACACACGTCAAGCCTCAGGTCGTGCTGCTGAGTTGATTTAAATAACTCTTTCTGTCTTCCATTTCATTAATATATTCTCCCCCCACCTTTTTCTCCGAGCCTTGAGGCGTCGACAGAACAGCAGAGCCAGAGTGAAATTCTGTTTCTCTAAATGAGACGCCAGCTCAAAGGTGATAGGAATCGTGGTTGTTGAAATTGAAAAGTAAGCGCTGCAAAATGATTCAACATTCACAACCAGGCAAACATGTAATATTGATTCTGTGTCTTTCAGGTCATATTTAATGTATGTCATGTTGAAATAATCAGCATACTTTATCGATTGGTTGTGACAGTAGATTTTGTACTTTTTATACCAACGTAAAGATGAAAATATAAGGGAAATATAGAGAGATAGGTAGACAGAGAGAGAGAAAAGTCTGAGTCTGTGTGTGCACGCATGTGTGTCTACTTTTTTGCTGCCTTGGAGTAATTGGCCCTGGTTTCCCAGGTGACCTGGCTGTGTGTATACAGTGACCAGTCACATCACTACTCAATGCATACAGATTTCCCCAAACGCCAGGCTTAACACACACAAACACACACACGCGTCTTAGCTCAGTCCAAATAATGGCTTTTGTTTGCTTAAGTCTGCACTTTCTCCCTCAGTTAATTTAGATTAGACATGTCCAGGATATCTTTGCATTGCATTTCTTCAACCCAGCAGTACAGAGAGCAAGAAAACATTTGCTACATTTAAATCTATGACAAATATTGGAGCCAGGAAAATGTGCTCTCCTCTTTCTGGGGGTGTAAGTGTGAGCCAGGTAACATTTGGTCTTGTAACTCTGCTCTGAATGTTTTTGGCAGCCTACTCACTAACAGCAGAGCTTATTATACAGTATTTCGACAATGATTGGCCCCCCTTACAACTGCATTCAAAATGACAAAACAGACTAAATACTTCTATAAGATCCACCAGTAAGACCAGCCAGCCAGTCTACTTGATAGCCAGCCAGCCAGTCAATCAGTCACCCAGCCAGCTTGCCACACAGCCCCTCAAACGACACTGAAGGTTCGAATCAAGATGGATGTTGATGGATGTAGATGGATGTGTAATGCTAAAGCCATAGGAGAAGACGATGAGAGGCAGACAGTGCATTGCTTTTAGAATATTCCAGACTGATGGGCAAACCGCATCACAGACTGTATGTATTATGCATCTTTTCCTAATCCCATTTCTGCATGTATATTGAATGCCAGTGGAAGAGAGATTTGCGGCATGGCTGTTTAGGTGCTGGGAGTCTCCTGCCTTCTCTCTCCCCTCCTACAGGGGGAGTTTGTTTCTGTTCATCACCCTGTCCGCTGATTGAGAGACCAGTCATGTTTACACACTCTTACCCAGCATATCTCCTCCCCTTCTTCAAACATCAACGACACACACATGTATTTTTTTTCGACGTGAATGTACTGTTTGTGCTGTTAATGATAAGCAGATGAGATCTCAGCATCACGTGAGCAGACAGAAGCTGAGATGTCGACATCAAGTACAAGACCCATCTCCACAGATGTATTGAAAAGGACTTAGGGTGTTTAAGTTACCAGGAACATACCCAGACACAGATTCAAGGTGACCCTGACACTTGGCAGATGGAGTTTAAACCCATGTTCTTTCAACAGGGTTTTAGTTGGCAACCAGAAAAGGAAAGAATAGTTTCGTAAAAGAATGGAGGAAGAGAGGGAGGCTGGCCGCTTTAAATTAGATGGCACATTGCTGCATGGATGAAGAATTTTATTAAGAGTCTTTATATCTTGTGCCTTAAGCTGGCCCTATCAGCATAATCCTGGTCCAAACAAGAGATAATGAATCTTGTCTTTTGGTGGAGGGTGAGATTGAGGGAGGCATGATGCTGATCCAGGGAGGGAGATGTGCACAAATTATTGGATTTAGATTAAGAAGAGCCTATTTTAATGGGTTTGGAGTAATACCCTACGTTAATGAAAACTCGCCTTCAGCCCACACAAGAAGGGGAGTGGAGGGAGGGACAGAGAAAGATAAAGAGGGATGAGAAACTACATAAAAGAGAGGTGAAGATGAGTGAAAGAGGGACAGAGAGAGACAAAGCAGTCTGAGTGGTGGTAAGGCCTTGCTCCAGTTTTCAAATGCAAAAATGAACCGCTGATGTGGAAGACTACATGCTGAGTCTTGAGTGTGTGCTTTGATAATTTATAAGAGTGTTTGTGTGTGTGTGTGTGTGTGTTGGTAGGGGGTGTTTGAAAACCACACCAGAAGGTTGAATTCTATTCATCCATGTACAGTATATATTCATATTTTATTCCTAATGTTCACTTTCAGTTTGTTCTCAAATCCTTCAAAAGGGACTTGACTCTGAACACAGCAGCACACTGTATCTCACAACCTTGGAACAGAAGCTTTTTATCTTGTTATATTCACCCTCATAACTGTCACAACTTTTCTTTTTTTTTTTTTACAACATGATCTTCCGCTGCCTATAGATGCTGAAATACAGTAGAATTCCATACTCCACTAGTGCTCTGTGTATTTCTATACAAGCTGTAGAAACCCTATAGAGTGTACTTGTCTCTCTATACTAGCTGTAGGGTGTACATGTATCTCTACTCTACAGTAGATGCTGTACAAAGCCCTCCTCTGAGATTGTGTTCCTCTAAAAGTAAATATATAAAAAGGTATAAAAAGCACAAGGTTTATTCTGCACATTCAACTGCTCACACAAGAGACCTTGGTGACCTTTCATTCACCAAGAACCCACATTCCGACACGTGCACATACAAATGCAAACGCACACATACTTGCACAACACAGGAGTCAGATGGCTGAGCGGTGAGAGAGTCGGGCTAGTAATCTGAAGGTTGCCAGTTCAACTCCCAGCCGTGCCAAATTACGTTGTGTCCTTGGGCAAGGCACTTCACCCTACTTGCTTCGGGGGGAATGTCCCTGTACTTACTGTAAGTCGCTCTGGATAAGAGCGTCTGCTAAATGACTAAATGTAACACTCCCTGCACTGTGTATTATTTGTTGGAAGAGGGAAAGTATGGCCAGTGTAGAATGTGTCTAGCTGAATGATAGAGGGTACATACAGTATGATGTCTCCTGAGCGCCTATTTTAGATCATATTCTTTAGGTGACCTGTGAGGACAGGTTATAACACTAGTTACTAGAGACAGAGATACTGTGGATAGATAAGATAGATAGGATGGATAGATTGATACGGTTTCCTCTCCTCTCTTTCACTCACCCCATCTCTCCTCTCTAAGCTCTCCTGACAGCCAGCAGGCCCTGGCAGGACCTGGGGCTGCTGTACACAGCCTTTTAGAAAAACCTCAATACTGCAACACTACTCAGGGTGTCTGATCCAGTCACCAGCTCATTGGTGGGGCACATCACAGGCACAGAGGCCTGTTGGACTGAAGGAGCATCAATGAGAGACCTTGAGAATCTTAGAAAGCTAACAACCACCACAACCACGCAAACCAACATCTGCCTAAAAAAACACCAGAGGTGAAAATCTCGGAATTCTGTGATTTATATAATTGCTCCACAATTATTCCTGCATCCTGCGCCAATTACCTCCATATTGGAGACAGCGTGGCTCTCCAGATGCACAGGGTTGGATCATTAGCAGGGTAATTCTCTCCAAATGCGTGTGCTCTGGGCATCTCCTGTTTCACCTGTGAAGAGTGGCGTGAAACGCTGATTCCTTTGCAATGGTAACTCAGGGCTGGAGATGGATGTGGCTGTCAGGATGAATTAGCAGATCTGGGGGGCAGGAGCAGGGGGCTGGCCGCTCGCTCGCTAGCCACCATCCTTGGCGCCAGGGATAAGAGAGAGGCATGAAGGTCACAGAGCAAGACTGGTGCTTCAATTACACGCACACGCGCGCACGCGGACAAACAAATAAACAAACCTGTGCATGTCTCTGGGGTGTCATTGTGTAGATTGTGTTTGCATGTCTCCTGTGTATGTTTCTCTGTCTCCACTGTCTGCATACTCCAGTGTATGTGTGTTTATAGCATGTCTCTAGAATGTGTATGTGTGTGTAGGTTTGTGTGTGTCTCTAGTGGGGGTGTGTGTGTGCATGTCTCTAGCGGGGGTGTGTGTGTGTGCATGTCTCTAGCGGGTGTGTGTGTGTGCATGTCTCTAGCATGTGTGTGTGTGCATGTCTCTAGCATGTGTGTGTGTGTGCATGTCTCTAGCATGTGTGTGTGTGTGCATGTCTCTAGCATGTGTGTGTGTGTGCATGTCTCTAGCATGTGTGTGTGTGTGCATGTCTCTAGCATGTGTGTGTGCAGCCATGACTCACACGGTCTGGCGAGGTGTCCTGCTGAGGTTTCGTGCACGCATCCTCCATGGATGCAGATCTGACACGAGGAGATTAATGGGACACAAAAACACGTCCTTCTTAGTGTTTACAACCGCCGTGGCCACATTAATTACACCCAGAGAGGACGTACACGTCCAGGGACAATGTACTCATTTGTCTTTCACACTGAAGAGAGAGAGAGGGAGTTAGCTAACACTATGCTAATGTAGCTTCACCACACCAGTACAGAGGGAGACAGAGAGGGAGGGAAAGAGGGAGGGAAAGGAAAAGGGGGGAGGCAGGGAAAGAGAGAGAAGGAAAGAGGGAAAGAGGAAGGGAAGAAGGGAGAGGCAGGGAAAGACAGAGAAGGAAATAGGGATAGAGGGAGGGAGAGAGGAAGGGAAGAAGGGAGAGGGAGGGAAAGAGAGAGCAGGGTTGGCAAGTTGGTTGGGAACAGTGTTGTAAGGATGTGTATACCGCTCCTCTCCTTCCATCCTACATCCTGTCCTGCTGGATCCATCAGCAGGACGTCCATTTTACATTTACCACTGTACACATCCTGAACCTCTATCCTGAACTCAGATCCATTTAGTAGCATTCAAAGCACTTCATATTTTTGGTCATTTCTTTAGGAGCATTTCTTCAGGGGCACTAATGTAGCATTTCTGTCTTACACAATCACAAGACATTCACAATACATCCATCCATAGTACAGTCACATAGTCACAAACTACATCCAGTCCGACACCCCCACACACCCATACCTTATCCTCTCCAAAAAGGAACAGCAGCAGCCTTCTCAGAATTCACAATTCAGAATGATGTGTGGATACGAGTAGATTCAGAATTGCTATCAAAACTAGTTGCTCTCCAAACTGTTAGTCTACCTTCATTTACAAATAAACATCCATCTTAATTATACTTTTGGCATTGGCTACAATGTTGCCTCCAGAATACTGTGGTATGGCTTGTGTTGTACTGAGATAGTGGTGGTTGGAGGTGTGTATGCACGTGTGTGTGAGATAGATTGAGCACAGGGCTGAGTGCAGAGAGGCACAGGTGTATTAAATTGGGTCAGCGTTTTCATTTCCCCTCTCCCGTTATTTCTCTCTCTCTTTGTAACACACACACACACAGACACAGCAATCCAGCAACTGTAGACAAGCAGTAGAAAGGTCACTCGGCTGCAATCTAGAAAGGGAAGTTCAGCCCGGGAACAAACAAACAGGATGAGTGTGTGTGTGTGTGTGTGTACAGGTACATGTGAATCCTTATTTCTTGTGTGCATGTGTGTGTGCACGAGTGTGTTCGACCATGTGCGTGTGTATGTGAATGAGAGAATGTGCACGTGTGAGAGAAAGACCAGGAAATGAAGATAAAGAGAGAAACGAGAGAAAAAGAAACAAGAGCACGTCAAACAAAAAAGGGGGAAAAAAGGATGGAATAAGTGTGTCTGTGCACGTGTGTCAGAGAGTGTGTGTGTGTGTGTGTGTGTGGGGGGGGGGGGAAGGTAAGTAGCAGGCTGTTGAGTTGCGGCCCCAACTAATCAAGCCTGTCTGAGTGGGTGTACTGATTGCAGGGTTGCCGTGCTGCTAGCGGCGGCGGCTCTAATTGAGCATGATGAATGTGCTGCTCCGGTGAGGGACAGAGGGACAGCACAAGGCCCTCTTCCCACCTGTTTGGGCTAGCGCCCCCTGCCAGCAACACCCCTCCCACACCCACCCACCCCACCGCTAGCACTGCTAGTGCCCCCCTTGCTAGCGCACGCTAGCACTGCCCCTTCTATCATACCCCCCTGCAAGCGCCCCCCACCCACCTGTTAATATTCTGTGTTTATGGTGTGAGATAATATCATAACTCATAATGCACTTGTGCACTGGATTCACATTTAATTTCCTTACTGTCTCAATGCCTTGTTTTACATATAGAACATATAGTGGCATCTGCAATGATGACCTATGACCTTGACTAAAATGTCATCTCAACACCTATATTGTTTTTTTTGCGAGATATGTATTTGATGCATGAAAGATTAAAACAGAATGTAGGTAATCCATGATGCATCATTGAGAAGATGCTGAGTCACCTAAGCGACTCAAAATATAATAGCACTTTTGAGAATGATGGTGCAGTACGTACTATAATATCATACACTCACACAGTATTACTGAAAAGCTATGATGTATGTGACAGTGGGTTTGAAATTGTCAGCCCCTTCTAGTCAGGTTGCACTTAGGACACACACGCACACACCCGCGCACTCACTCCAGCTGCTAGACCGTCTCATGACCCAGGTGCCCAGACAACTACAGGGCTTCATTCATCAAACTGGACTTGAAACCTGCAACAACTGTGTACTCGGAAACAACTCTCTATCCCTCTCTCACACAAATTCTCACACACACACAAACTAACCAGCAAACACATAGACCATCTCACACACACACAAACTGAAACAGCTGCACTCTGATGAATGCCCTGTATTCATTCCACAGGAAGCTGGTTCATCTGTCACTCCTGACGCAACTCTTCTCTCTCCCCCCCCCCCTCCGCCTCCCCTCATCCTCCTCTTCTGCTCTGATTGTACTCCCAGCTGCTCCCTGCGACAAATGCTCCTTTGATGCATCTTCCCAGCAGCCAAAGCTGCCATCTCCATCCCCCCCACCACACCCTGTGAGGCATGAAAGTCACTTCCAGCAGGCCCTCCTGTGAACCAAAACTCCCCAATGGCCAATTCAACAGTTCCCTCTTCCTGCAAGTGTGTGTGTACGTGAGAGAGGAGAACGTGTTCATGTGGATGGGAGTGTGTAAGGAAGCCATGTGTGTGTGAGAATGTGTGCGAAAGAGCATACACATCTAAGTTTGGCACTACCGCTTTGATCGCTTGCTTTTGTATCCTCGAGCACAATATAAACAACCCACTCATCCCAACAATCTGAGGTCCGTGCTCCGCAGCAGCGGAATACCTGATACTGCAGCCTTCAGAGAGGAACGCTCTGTAATCGTCATTACAATCCTGGTAGATAACATGCCGGTGTCCCTGATAACTTACTAACAGGTATTCAACAGCATGCCCGCAGGGATCGACGCTAATGCTAGTAGCTAATGTTAATAAGTCAGGTGGTTGCGCAGCTCCTGTGTTTAATAAGGCAGCGCTCGACAATGATGTGCTAATGACCCGTCAAGAGGCAGATAGGAATTAGCCTGGTAAACTCCAGAGGTTTGTCATGGCATGGGCTCCTTGGCACGTTTCGGAAGGCAGTTGGAATTGCAATATTGGTTACATACTACTTAGTTGCTTCAGTGGCAACTCCCACTGATCCAGACTTCGTTTTGTTTGAGTTCATGCTCGAATAAGTGCCCCATTTTACCTTCACGCCACACTGAGAATGGGGTCAAACAATCACTCCCATTAAGTCAGGACTTGACCTCAAAATCCTACTTCTGGAGCTCATTGCAACAAATGAGAGATAGTCTGGGTTCTAACATTCCAGAAGAGCTTACAGTTATTAGTGCATTTTATGAAGTGAACCTACCTTAAGATAGTTCTTGCCTGGTAAAGCAGGCTTCCAGGAAATTATTTAATGGTGAAACAGGAAGCAGAATCTGATACACCAGTCCATGTAGAGCAGTCAGTGACACTTGTAAATATGGTTCTTTATTGCACACATGTATTTTTATTTTTAATTCTTTTGGTGTGAGCATCATAACCGGCAGTACATGTTTTATATTCTACGACTTCTATTATATTCCACTATAAAACAAGTTAACAAACAAAACAACAAAATAAAAACTACTTCACATAAAAACGTATAACTCCACAACAAATTCTCACAGATTTTTAGTGCACCCCTATATGTATGAGGATATTATATGGCACAAACTCAGGAGCAAAAAAAAAAATCTCTTTTTTATTTTAGCTTTTACCTCACATCGGTGACAAACAACAGAAAAAAAATTACAAACAAGAAAGTATTTTCCAGTGGGGCTAAATTCCTCATTCCAGGTTTTGGTAGTATTTGCCCTTTAACCACCTGAGTGCTACATCACTATGAGACCATGCTGATGGGTTGACCTGCCGTCGTATAGATTTGCATTGTTTGAGGAATGTTTTTTATTTTGTATTTTTATAAAAGATACGACTCATACAAAACAGAAGGAAGGTAGTCGCACAAAAGTACAATGAATGCCCTGCATTTGTCCAGGTAAAAGGCACTTTGATCTTGAACCACGCACAGCTGTTTCCATACACAGCCATTATTAATGCATAATGTGGTCCAGTCATTTATTGCCACATGGGGAAATACTATAGTTCTTAATATGCTAAAATCTATTTCAGAAAATCGACCAAAAACATAGCAGTTGTGGTTTAACGGCAGACAATAAGGACGACCAAAATCCCAACCTTGGTCAAAATATTCCAGCTAAACAAAAAGGAAAATGAGGCACCACTAATAATCTACAGTGTAAAGAAAAAGCTGAGTGCTCACCGAAAAGAAAAAAAGCCAAGAGAGGGATTTAAATTGTGACTTCAATGACAATGAAAGTAGAAAAATATAAATTTCCAATCTCTGGCAAAGGCACTTGTCACACATTCTAGAACAGATGCAATCTGGGCAGGCAGTGTTTGTTAAACGTTGTGCACCAGAATATGACTTTCCACTTCATATTCTTTTCAAAAGTTTAGTTCAGAGAACAAGCCTTCCTAAAAAACCCTTAACTACCCTTCAGATGGGTTAGTCTCCTTTTCAAGGACGGAATTCAGATACGGTTGTTCTTTTGATACAGAGAATTTCCAATTTCCAAATAACTGCACAAACGAATGGGGAAAGATGCATATTGAGAACACCAAACGAAATTGACAGAAACCTTGCTCCCATTAGTTAATGCCAATATCTAGATTGACAAGCGTCCCTTTATTCAACTGGGTGGTCTCTTCTTTGCTGGTGTCTAGAGCCAGGTGTTAGCAGAGATAACACCCATGCTCGGGTCAGGAAGAAGAATGTTAATGTCAGTCAGCGGAGAAAGTCAAATGTTAGCGGCTTTGATCGCTTTGTTTACTTGAAGAAACTAAGGAATTAGACGGTTAAAGCCTGGGTTGTTTCTGTTGTGCAGAGACACTCAGTGGGTTAAAGTAATCATCATAAAAATAAAATTAGGTTAATCTTTGCGTGTTTGTCAGTTTCAACACCTCGATTAGTGGAGGAAGAAAAAAGGGAAGCCACGAATACAAGAAGAGCAGAACTGAAGGAGACCCGGAGCCTAAACCCACACATTAGTAAACACTGGATGTGCTCGAGGCAGTTTCTTAGACTTTTACAACTTCATCTCAATTCTATAAATTATATTTTGATCCCAAAGTTTGACAATACTACACTACGGGTTTAGAGTCTGACAATGTGGAAGCAGTTTATATGTACTATAAAGCAGAATTACACAATATCCTTTGACATTAGAGGTCCTCCCAAATGACCTACTATCAGCCAGTCAATAGGCACAGACGAAGGGGGCACCAATATCCTAAAGTGTTCAGGACCTGCGTGTAGCACAAGAACACAACTAAATTCATGCATCCTGTTCTATAGCCAATTTACTTATTACTGAAGTGTGAATTGATCAATATCTATATAAGTAGTGTTCTTAGATTATGGATAAGGAACAGTTATAATTGCGAAAGCCCTTTGGCTGTGAGTGTATCAGTGTTTCAAGCAGCTACACATGCACCAATGTTTTGCCTCTGCTACCGTCAGCATTCCATCTTTATAGCGACAGTCCCCCCCCCCCCCCAACAGATGAAGCGAGGTAAATCCCTTCCAATGGCGTTCTCTTATCAATGTATCTAGTCTGGTCTGTAGCTTGGGACTGTAGCTTCATTGTTCTTGGGAAATAATCACGTTATTTTCCTCTTGCATCCCTACAGATCCGATCCTAGAGAGTAGCTTTCCCCTTCTGAGATGGTGTTCTGACAGGACAACACAACAAGAGAGTTGTCATGGAGACAAAGAGACACGGGACACAGCAGCGTGGTGGGGGTGGAGGGGGGGGGAGATTTGAAGGGTGTCAGCAGATCTTTCCAGCAACACAGGTGAGAGTGCGTGAGCGGGTGTGAGGGACAGTTCGGCTCGTGCACAGGTTCCAGTTAGGCAGTGTGTGTGCAAATCTGTGTATGTGGTGCATGCATGATGAAGGACTGTTGTTTGTGTGTACTGGAGTGTACTTGAGGTGTGTGTGTGTGTGTCAGTGTACTGTAAGTGTGTGGTGGCCAGACACCAGTTTTAATTGTGTTAGTCCGTGAACCAGACCAAGGTAGTACATTCATTAAACTGGTTAAAAACACAAGACAAAAAATATCAGCAAGTTAGTAAAATTCTTACTAAGAATGTTTATTAAAATAAATGCCAAGGGGTTAATAAGAAAAATAACAGCATACACCATGAAAACTAAATGCAAGCATGTAAAAATACTTATGACAAGAAAACTAATAAAGTTGCTAATGAGTTAAACAAGCTAGGAATTGGCAAGAAAAACAAAATACAACTCTAGGAAAGGCAACACTCCCCAGGAGAGAGACAGATTTCAAGATGTATGAGTGGATGTGGGGAGCATAGGGAGAGAGGAGGGGCGTAAAAAAAAAATTGCAGTGGGCTTTATCAAATAAAGAGTCAGAAAAATGCTTTTATAATATACATATAAAATGAGATTAGAAAAATACATTATAAACCTGTAACAATGGCTGTAAATTACATTATCATACATGTAGTAGGCAGGTCAGAGAGAGTGCGGTAGAGTTCACCATTTACCTGATGACTTAACCAGCCTTGTACAATGACACAGCGTGTAGGAACATTGCAGAGGGACTATCTTAATACTGTCAAATGCTGAATTGTCATCTCTTGCTCCACTTTAATATTGCATTTCATTTTTTAAAATATAGTTCATAACACTGAAAAGAAGAAAAGAAAAAGATTGAATTGACCTTTTCGCTGTAACAGTATGTATGAGGAAAAATACAGAGCATCATAGACTGCCAGGGAAGGTATATTTCTCCAAAATACCTCATTTGAATGCAAAATTCTAGTTAGAAGAAACCTCAGGTTGTTTCAATAACTGAAAATCAGTTGCCGGTGATTCACTTAGACACAAAGGCAAGGCTTTTCCCAGTCATAGCTGAACTGACCACAGTCTAAATTGGCACCGGTCTGCTTTTCTTTCCTCATCATAAATGTTTTCACTATTATCACAAGCCAATTCCACTACCCCCCCCTCCCCCCCCCAACCACCCATTCTTGTAACATCACATCCAGATTTGGAAACATTGATTCTGGGACTGTACGTCTTATGATTAGATTAGCTTTACTCACTCAAGTTTAGTGGAAAAGCATAGGTGTGGCTTGTGAGTGATTCACCCAGAGTCATGTGGGCTCAGTCTCAGGGAGAGAAGCTCACCAGGAAACTGGTGGTTTCCAGCTTTAGAAACAACAGAGTTTTCAACAACAGAATTTTCTCGCAAACGGACCACCATCCAGTTAATCGTATTTACTCTAAATTCATTTTTTTTCCTCAGCTTAATTATTAAAACACATCCTGGCAGAGCCCTGCTTGGTTATTGGCAGTTCACTTTGTTCTTGGAAGAGTAGTCACAGTAACCAGAAATAAAGATAATAACAGTGATACAATTACCAGAGTCACAACAAAGGAAATCAATTTTAAAGAAAAACCATCTTGTTCAAAATGACAGAGTTAGGGGCCATTAAGAAAACAAAAAACAAAAACTGAATCTCAGGAAGACAAAACCATGGCACATATTTAGCTGGTCAAACGACTGCTATTCTTTTTGCATAGAATAACTTTGGCAGCTCAGCAATATGATGGAGCTACCGGGCTCAACACTAAGAGCTCAAGACCACCTGCCTCTGATCCCACTGCACTTTCCTTGATGGTTCTGGATATTATTGAAACAGAATGTTGACACTTGGAAAACAGAAACGACCGTCAATAAGGCACTTTTGAAACCATCGTTTAATGCTCTCTTGAAGTCTCTCCCTCCAACACACAGCAGTTCTCACATCTTTCCTAGGGTATGACTGGTTTGGTCTTTATTTTCCTCGCCAATAATATCCAAAGTAACACAGCCTCTTTCTCAACATCTTTTTCTTCCTTTTTATGTATTCTGTTTTTAAACTTTTTTATGGTTTTTTTATTTTTTGTAACTGCAAGTTAAGTATAAAAAGCTAAAATTGCCAAAAATATATTTTTATTCTTCTCCAGCATCCTGTAAAAGTATCTAATTTTGTTCTCCTCTGTATGTTTATATGCAATGACCGGTATCTACATTGGTATATATTTATATATATATATAACAGGTATGTATAAAGCAATTTGAACAGGCAGGCATGGCTTTCACATCCTATTTTATCTTGAGAAAGAGTTAAAGAAACAGTTAGGGGCTCAGGAGCTGGACTACCATTATGGGATGTGCAAGAGACACATTGTGGATGCACAACACTTAGAATGATGTGTAAAGGGTTCAAATAAAATCTAAAAATTATTCCAAAATTAATTTGATTCTCAGGAGGGCCAGCATAAGACGCCTGATGATTTGCCTGATGATTTTAAATGGGGTTAAAAAACCTCACACAAGTCTCTGACTTGTGTGAGCACACACAAGTCAGAGACAACTGGAAAAATATAGAACTAAAAATGGCTTGTTCTTTTGGCAGGGGGGGAGGATGCATTAACTTAAATCAAAATTGAAGGCAAAATCAAAAATAGAGGAAAAATTATATGTATGTACAATGCTTCACTATGAGGAGCTGTCTTATCTATGAGGATCATTAGTGTTAATCGTCTGGTTCTCTCTTCATGGGACCGCAAAGATGAAGAATCTCTGGCTTACTGATTGGCTATCATTTTTAATTTATGCAGGCACCACAACACACCCTTTTAACTCTAAGATTATTAAGAGAGCCCTCGGCAGTTAGATACATAATTATATAGATATAGTTAAACTGGAAACCCTTTGGCTAAATATGCACACGTTAATATTTTTTTTTTTTTTGTTAAGTTTGTTTTTGTTTTTGTTTTTTTAATCACAGCTCGCTTAATTCATTGAGATTTCTAAATCTGTCAGGCACTGTATAGTGGACGTGTGGAGGGCGATAGTCATGGTCAGTAGCTAGTGGACTTTACTCATCCACTGTTCCACTGCCCCCAACAACCTCGGCACGTCCTAAACTCAATAGTATTAAAAACACACAGACTCTTCATCCTATTCTTCCCCTTCCCATCCTACCCCCATAGTATGTCCTGACTGCAGCTTGCTGCCCGCTACAGGGATCAGGTGCCAGTTGCGTTCCGTTCTCACTACCTGCTTTGTTTGGCAATTTTCTCAGTACAGAGAGAAGGGAGATGTGTACGACTAAGAACATAATCAAGTGTGGAGAAAATAAAACACAGGAGAAACGGAACACAAACAGAAATCATAAAAAGCTCTGTTTGCAATCAATTTAGCCATGCTTTTAAAAACAGCCGCTTCAGGGCACACCCAGAATGTGTCAGCACATAATTACGTATCAAGAGATTGGATAACAACAGGACTCACGTGAAAATGACAGAAGTTAACAAGTTTGTGTGAGTGTCGTTTCTCGTTCCCTCTCTTTTTCTTTCTTTTTCTTTGCCCAAGCGGGTTTGGAACAGGAGGGGGGAGGGGGGGGTCTTGGGAGGGGTAGGGTGATGTCATCATTGTGTGACAGCATATAGCATGAGATCAACTCAAATTGAAAGTTGTTTATTTCAAACTAGTGAGGTCACCGAATCAGAGCAGGTGGGGGGGGTTGGGGGAGGAGTTTTATTGCTATATAATTCAGTGCAGATTCAGTAACAACACATCCACCCACTTTGTGATTCATGAAGAAAAAGAAAGAGAGAGAATGGGAATTATAACTCAATGAACAAGAAGGAAATTAACATAAAATAAAATAAAAGTCACACAACTTGTTGATGGGTTTTGTTGTGTTTGCTATGAGATTGTGGTGTTTGTGTTTTCATCCAGACATGTTAGAGTAACTGTATGGGCAGGCGCCTCTGTCATTGCGTCCGAGAGGCTAGCAAAAGGCAATTACCAGTTAACTGATCAGCAGGCAGGCTTGGGGCGGCTCGTCATTGGGTGAAGAGTTCAGAGGTCAGAAGGTCATGTGTTAGTTGCCGGTGGCGGCTAGGTGGTTAGAAACAAAAAACAAAACAAACAGAAAAAAAAGATAGAAAGGATATTAGTGTCAGCAAGAAGAGACTGGAATGACATCATTTTAACAATAAAATGAATGCAATCTCTTTTTCCCCCCTAATTCCTTGGCCAAGAGTCAAACCCAGCTGATCTCGTTATAATCATGACGTTTTTACATCATGATCCCAACTACTAAGCCCCCAACCTGAATCAAAACCATGTTTCATTAAAGCGCTACATTACCCCCAGTACCAACAAACAGAAGCAGAGGTCAAACAGACAAACAAAGTACACAAAAACTAGTATGTTTAGTTCCTTTCAAGTAGGAATGCAAGTTACGATCAGTGTAATTAGTGGTAAGGAGACTTACGGAGACTAGTGTTATTTGGTGAATAAAAGTAAACTAGTACTACGCAATGAATAGATAGATCATTGATTTCCGATTATTTCTCTCTTTTATTTATAAGTATTTTTATATTTACAGGAGCCATAAATACATTTGATATAAAACGGTCAAATATAAAATTAGTACCTTGTGTACAACCGAAATATAATACCAAAAGTTATTTCCATGTATTTATCTTTATTTCATTATTTGCGAGACACCCGAGAGAACTCTAGCCTTCTCAGATGTATGAGCCTGCCTGTGAATTTCTACATGGAGATATATGAAGAGACAAAGCAAACATTAAGGCAGAAAAAAAATCAAGGAGTAAAACGATGCCTGCTAGCAACTTGGCACTGTAGCTACACTGATCCATCCTGACTACCATGCAGACGATCAAGTGGGCCTCCTATCCTCATGTCCTCTCCTCCATCTGCACTCACACTGATCCATCAGAGGAACCACTCCAATCCTCCGGGTAAAGAATGCATCTTTATTTCTCCTTCCCCTGGACCTGATCAAAAATGACAGGACTGGTCAAAACGGAATAGAGGAACGGAGGCCTGAACCAGTCCAGACATTACAGTCCAGATATGACCTCCAGGGGAAAGAAGGATACATTTCACATATTTGGAGTGGGCGTCAGTGTAGGTGGAGGCAGAGGAGAGAAAGACACTGTGAGCAACGCAGAGATGCAGCTGTAGTAACCTTTAAGAGCTGCTGCCTTGCACTTCCTTTAAGAGGATCAGATACAGTAAATGATGCATGGGAACAAGTCTGACCTATTTTGAGGCTTTAATATCACTTAAGAGGAATGTAACTAAATAGCTTGAGCACTGCGTGCTGTGGACTACCTGTCCTGTCAGAAGGTGGGGGTTCAGTCATGTAAACCAAAGCAACGTAGATTGCTTTTTGCCTGAGCTTTCAAAATATGTTAAATAGATCAATGGAGCGCTATGAATGTAAACATAATGTGCATACCACAGGCAACCATTTAGCTGGTGTGTGGATGTGTAGGGAAGGAAGGTGGTGGTGGCAGCGAAAATAAAAAAATTAAAACGACACAAATAAACTGTAAATCCCAACTAAAGGCAATAAAGTCAATGCAATTAAAAAACAGTCAATAGTAGAGTATCTTAGAGACTAAACTGACCTCTGTCTGCGGTCACAATCCTTTGGTAAGGATGGACCCGAGTGTCATGCCGTCTCACTTTAGTAGCCATTGCACCTAGATTGCAACAGGTCCACAAGGTTAGAAACCATTCACTTTAAGAGGGAGAAAGACAGTTCTCACAGTAACAACAATATTCACATTTAACGCATTTATACTGCTTATGCAATGCACACAGATTAGTATTATACATATTATACAGGAATTACATGATACATACATTTATGTATAGAAAATGCATAGAAAAAATAATACATCTTTCGTATTTAACTTGATATTTATAACTGTATAACTTAGGGTAAGAAAATTCCACAGTACTGAAGTGTTAAGCGGGTTCTTTGAATGGGGGCGGGCAGGGGAACAGGGAACCACTAGGCTGTCTGAGTCTTCCTGTGGGATGCAGAGGGGGGATTGAGAGAAATTTGTCTCTCAATTTTAGAGGTTGAAAATCCAATAGAGCTCTGGTGGTAATTGAATAGTGCTAGACACCACCTGGCTCTCAAACACCCTTCTCTCTCTCTTTCAATTTCTCATTCGCTTTTCACTTTATTTCTGAATCTTTTCGCTCTTTCTTTCTCTCTCTATATTTTCTCTGTCAATCTGCTCACTGCAAGCAGAACCAGGCCTGTCATTTTGCCTCCCTCATATTTGTCACAAAATATTTTGTTTCGCATTTGTGATCTCTCTTGGTAGTCAGTTCATTCTGTGTCATCAGGTGTGTAGGTATGTGTATGGTGGTGGATTTAATTCCCATAAAGGGGAACCCTAACCCACAAAAAAAAAAAAACCTTGAATGAAAATCTTTCAAAGCTAAACCCTAGCATGTCTTCCAGACTGAAAAGACAAATATCAATACCCAGAGAAGGCTTGTTCTAAAAGTGTGATCCAGGGTATAAATCCATGAAGGATAAACAAAAACAAAAAAATACTAATAAACGTGATCAAAAACGCTAGCCAGAGCACAACACAGCCAGATATCATTCCAAGAACTCTGGAGTTATATCTCTTCAGCTTTTATGCGGCAGAGTCAATATTTTAGATTTGTTTTCTTGCCAGGAAAGATGGTTTAGCTGGTAGGAGGCCAAGGAGATGGCAGAAGGATGCGTGCGTCGCCATATTTCTCTTCTGTTCATTACAGAGAGTGCGGTTAAAGAGATTTGTGTCTGAAGCCTTCATTGGCTTAAATGGTAACCCGCCCCTGTGGAATGGTTTGCCGCGACAACGGGATGGGCACAGAGTCAAATGCACACCATGCACTTCATGCACAGTTTTGACTTGTTTAAACGATTCTTTTTTTAAAAGAGCCTTGATGGAATGTTGGCCCAGGTTGGGACTTGGAAGGATTCTATTCTGGAATGTTCGTTGGAAGAAAAGAGGTGGCTTCACCACATTCCTAAACTGTCTGAGAGCAGCAGCTCTCCTTTCCTGGCCGGGCAGGAGACAGACCTGCCATGGTTGGCTGACGACTCCTCACGCCCACATTCCACTCTCCAACACCAGATGTCCTCGAGTCTCCTCCATCACCGCCTGCCTGCACCTGGCTAGCACTAGCAGCTCAGCCGCGTGTGAATGTGTGTGTGTGTTCCTTTGGGCCTGCTAGCTGAAGGGGACGATCAATACAGTGAGTAAATAAAACGCTTTAAGCTCCTGTAACCCTCAGAGTTAAAGGGGGGAAATCCAGTGGTGTCTGTTCTCCGCAAACGCTCCCAGAGGCAGCGCTAATGCACAGGTTAGCTGGGCCGCTGCTAGCCTTGCTGGCGCAGTCTGATGATGTCAGAGCAGCCACACACACCTCTGCCACACTGCCAAGACACGAATACTAACTGTTACAGGGAGAACATACCACAGCCTACCATTATTATCTGCCTAAATCAGAAGGTGACAGCTCTGATAAAACAGATTTTTGGCAGAGTGGGGCTTTGTGCCTCAGCGCTGGTGTGTTTGCATACCCATGTGTGCGCACACACACACAAACAAACAAAGCTTAACGTATTCCCCTGACATCTTAGCTAAGGGAGCGGCAGAAATCTGTACAGAGGTGAAGTTCAAGAGGGTAAAAATAAGACAATGGCAGAGGGTTGAGGAGAGACCAAAAAAAAATAAAAAATAAGGAAAAGAAAGACTGGAGGAATTTAATGAACATCCCCAGCGGGACGCAGAGGGACGCTCGGCAGGCTTCAAGGCCAGGAGCGGAGCAGAGCGGGAGGAGAGAAAAATCATTTCAAAAGCCTCTGAAATCCAAGGGGATCTACCACCAGACTGAATGTGCCTCCGGCAAGCGCATGAAAACAGTGCACAAAGTTTGTGTGTGTGTGTATATAAACATGTTTGTATGTGTGTGCCATCTTCAAACAAAAGAAAATTCCTCCTACATAGGGGCCTGGCATTAAATGAGTACAATACTGCGCTGTGGAATGCAGCCGTGACTGAAAGCTGAGGCCTGGGTCCTGCTAGGTGATGAGAGCAACTACATCAGCTGATCCCTACCTGTCTCCCTCAGAAAGTGACTCCCTAGCCAGACAGGTGCCCTAGCAGGGGATCTCCCTGTCCCCCCGTGCCCAGTATTAGTTCATCCATCCATCCCGGCCGGCCTCCCCCGCCGGCCATCCTCCCTCAACCAACATCACCACTCTGTTGTCCTCAGCTGGAGACGACATATTTACCTTTCAACAAGTCCTGACTGTGGCTCATCGAAGCCGCGTCCAGTAACCCACCGTGGTAAAAAAAGCTGCCCTCCTGTCCGGGGCTAAAGCTGGCGGCGCCCATGCCCCAGGGTCGCTTACCTAGAACCCCACTGTGCTCGAGGGGGTACTCCAGCAGGGAGGTGGGCGCCAGGGTGTACGGGTAGTCATAGGGGGTGGTGTAGATGATGCCGCCATCTGGCGTGGGGGGCACCAGGGTGGGGGTGCCGTTGGGGAGCATGGCGGCCATTTGGCCTGGTCTGATGATGTTCATGATGGGGGTCCCTCCTGGTGTTGGGGGGCGCATGCTCCCAGGGGGCAGCACCTGGCCCGGGGGGGCCGCTATGAGGCGGGGGCCCTGAGCGGCGGCGGCCGCCGCTGCAAGAGAGAACGCAAGGGTGGCTGCCATAA
This sequence comes from Osmerus eperlanus, assembly GCF_963692335.1. Lineage (NCBI taxonomy): Eukaryota > Metazoa > Chordata > Actinopteri > Osmeriformes > Osmeridae > Osmerus > Osmerus eperlanus. The sequence continues at coordinate 13,088,828 of NC_085026.1, read as the reverse complement.
GCAACAGAGTGAAGGACAGGAGAGAGAGAGAGAGACAAAGACACAAATAGACAGAGAGAGAGAGAAATAGAGACAAAGACACAAATAGACAGAGAGAGAGAGAGATAGAGACAAAGACACAAATAGACACAGAGAGAGAGAGACAAATGGACACAGAGAGAGAGAGACAAAGACACAAATAGACAGACAGAGAGATACAGACAGAGACAAAGACACCAAGACACACAGAGAAAGAGGCACAGACAGAGAGAGGGGTAAAGAGAGCAGTAAGAGAGAAAGGACAGATAAAAGGTATATAAAGAGAGAGAGTGACAGAGATAGAGGACCAGGGTGGCAGATGTGGTGGTGTGGGTGATCAAATCACAGGTGGAGAAATAAAGCAAGAGTGAAAATACAAAAGCAGGAAAGGAGGGGGGAAGTTCGGGGGGAGGAGGGAAGGAGAGGAGGAGGGAGAGGAGGGTGGGAGGGAGGGAAGGAGGAAAAGGGCGAAAAAAGGATCAAATTAGTCCATGCAATGATCACGGTGGTGAACCACAAAAAGCCACAATCTAGCAAAAAAATAAATATCAGGAAAATCAAAAGAAAAACCCATACCAAAATAAAACTGCTGCCTTCACCCAAATGCACAGACCATAATAAGCATACCAATCACCACAACATCTAGGCAAAACATTCTGCAGGCAGCACATGTGATCAAAACAGATCCAAGCCCCCCGAGCGGGGCTGGATGTGATGGTGGAGCGGGGGAGAGCTGGCAGGGAGGACCCGTTTGAGAGCGACCACGTTAGAACCCCCCCCCTCCCCCTGCTCTCCTCTGCACCACCGTCACACCACGGAGGTCGGGGTGACACACAAAAACACAATCAATACAGAAATGAGAAGAAGAAAAAAAATTGTTTTCAAAAATGGGTTTGTGTTTGTTGTGTGGTAAACTGCACACAACAGTGCTCACCAGCCAGGGTCAGGGCAAATGAATCAATGGTTTACATTAAGCTCCCGTGTCATATTGGCTGTCTGGCTAATTCATATTATGGGTTACTAATGCCTCAGCAGAGCCAGGGCTGCTAGACTGAGGTCTGGTCATTAGAAAACCAAATCAGCTGTTGCTGTTCAGGTTACCCAGGTTACGAATGGGGAAATGCGTCCAGAACTAAATCAGGCAGAAAAAGGCAACAGTGCTTTCATGACCAAAACACATTCTGGTGACGATAACATTTAGAACATTCCAAACATGTGAACAAGTGTCATGGGCTGATGCAATCCCAGACCACACGCACATGACTGGACGATGGGCGGGCCCCTCGGACAGGAAGGACGAGATGATTGGACAACACAGTGTATGTGAGTGATGCGTGAACTAAGCTTGGACATGCAGTGATGAGCAAGTGGGATCCTGCAGGGAAGGAGTCAGAAGCCACCGGGAGTTTGCAGCAGTGTGTGATCAGTATGGGTGACGGGGAGGGGGGGAAGGGTTCTGTTCTTATGGATACAGCTGGTTGTGGAGGTAGACAGAGTTTATGTTGAATGATGGAGAGAAAGATGAAGTAGTATAGTTGTCTATGGGAGAGTGTATCTGTTGCACGTGTGTTAATAAATATGTCAAAATTAGTACACTATTATGAAGATCTTGTGCGTGTTCATTCAAGACATTTTAACTGTTGTAATCATTATGAAGTGAAGGAGATGACTGTTAAATAATTAGCTCTGGGATTGTCATTAAAGTGAACCTGTGTGTGTGCGTGTGCGTGCGCGTGCGTGTGTGTGCGTGTGCGCAGGCTTACGTGTCTTGATGTTGGTGTCTCTGTAAGTCCCGTTCAGGATGGCCAGTTCCATCAGCTGCATCTTCTTCAGGTTGTCTTCACCCTCCGCCTGTAAACACACAAACACAAGAAACATCAGCTAACAGTTCACACAAGTAAAGACGTCTTTCACCATCAATCAATACCATTTCTGTTTTTTCCCCCGCTGAAGGATGAGCCATGAGGGACAGTCTTATGGTCTGGCCCTGTCGGCTGCTTTCATTCTGGATAAGGATGTGTGTGTGTGGCGTAGAGCGAGACAACTAGATTAGCCGTTGTCACCCTGTGGCCTGCCTTGCTGCTGCTGAAACGCTGACGGGGACTTGAGCTCCAGTCTGCATCACGGAAGCCCACGTCAGCCCTTTAAGATCATAATTAGTCATGTTTTCCCCTGTTCCCTTGTGCACGATCAAATGCGCAATAATAGCCCCGGTTAATGTCGGTCCTGTCAATTAATGTTTGGATAAATAAATACGTAAGCAGCGCCACTCTCATTAGCGTCAAATTAGGGAGGTGAAATTATTCACAGAACGCAATTAAGTTAGCACCACTCTTCCTCTCTCCAAACCTGACAACTACACGCAAAAGCACAGTTCCAGACAGAACGATTCCACAAAGAGAATGAGAAGTAGATGATGGGAACACGCATACACACACACACATTTTGTGATCCGTGTTGCAGCGACAACTGCCATTGTGACGACCAGCTTGTTGAGTTGTTCTGACAGATGGATTATTGTGTTGTGTGTGCAGAGGCGATGCGAGGCCGAGGAAGAGATGTTTCAAATCCCAGACTGCTCCAAGAGGTAGAGCTCACACACCTGCTAGATCCTGTCTATCTTCCCCATCGCTAGCATATTGAGTCAGCTATGGTAGAGCGAGCACCTTCAGATGACTGTTATTCTCCCAGAATGCCCCCCCTCTCCCTCCCTCGTCCACCTTCACTCTCGTCCTCTCGTTTACACAATCTCTAATTAAATCAATCCCTGACCCTCACCACCGTCCAACCCCGCCCCTCTCCAGGAGAGAATCTACCAGAGAATCTGTTCTAACTGCTTCTTGGAAGCAAGCAGCTGGCTTTTATACCCTCCACTCTCTCTCTCCCTCTCTGTTTTATCTACCGCCGCCCCAAAGTGTGTCAGTCTGTTTGGAACGGCGCCAGACTGTTGTTAGACAAAACAGAGAAGAACGGGGGAAGAGGAGGACAAGAGGAGAGGGAAAAGAATACAGAACAAAAAAAAACTGAACACTGGAGGCAGTCAAGGAGAGGTTCGGTTACAAAAAAACTAAACACATCTCCTTCCCTCTCCCTCTCTCTGGCCCTCATTCCATACCCCCCTCCATCCCTCCCACACTCTCTGTTTCAATGAACTCTGCGTTGCTTCAACACTGTTCTTTTGGTGAGGTTAGCTGTGAAAGAGGTGGAGTACAGAACCAGCCCCAGGCAATAGACAACCCCCGTCAGTTGCTAACTGGCATGGGTTGAAAACACATATCAAATACTTATTGGGCGGCATTTACAAAATGGCAGTCTACCTGACCCCGGTTTTGACACACTCTACCCCCCCCCCCCCCTCCCCACACCCACAGCAGTGTCTGTCGAGGTAAACACACACAGTGCTGTGCAGCCATGCTGGCGGAGTGGATGGCCCGAGGCGGGACCGTGAGACTGGCTGCTTTCACCTCCTCAACAACACCTTCACCGTGACATGGAGAACCTGCACACTCACAAGTCTACACTCAGGAGAAAGAGGATGAGAGACAGCCAAAGGGAATGAGAAAAAAGAAAAGGAGAGACAAGAGTGAGAGAAATTCAGGACGAGAAAGAGAGGAAGGGAAAGAAAGAGGGAGAAAGAGGTGACAGAAGAGTAAAAGAGAGAATGAGAAAGGGAGGGAGGGAGAAAGAGAGAAACAAACGAGAGTGAGAATGACCCTTCAGGGATAAGAGTGTCTGAGTTTGTCTGGGTGATGAGGATTCTCTTCTCCACCCCCCTGCCCCTTACTGTACAACTGCCTCTGGTGTCCTTGTGTGGGTGTGTGTGAGAGTGTGTGTGTGTGTGTGTGTGAGAGAGTGTGTGTGTTTGTGTGTGTAAAGAAAGAGTACAGCCACCTAGCTGGCAATGGCTCAGCAGCAGTAATGCATGCTGTGCTATAGTGAGGAACAGGGCGCCAGGGCCTGCGTGCGTGTGAATGATGGATGTGCAGGGTGTGGGGGTTAAAGAGGCTCCAGGGTTGGGTGTGCCACCATCTATCCACTCCTGCACAGGACAGCAAAATAGAGGGCAGCATCGGGGACACTGCCAGGGGAAAAGTGTGTTTGGGGGTGTGTGTGTGTGGAACGTCAGGGCACATTGTTTTTTCACACATTAAACAGTTGTAACAATACAACTAGTCTTCAGAATAAGTCCTCATCGCATACACACACAGGCAGCTGTCGCTGCCACACTGATGTCTGGTGATGATGGGGGGTGTGTGTGTGTGTTAGCGTGTTGCAGAGGGGGGAAAGACCTCTGCTGGAATGAGAAATGAACACTGGAATCCCTGAGAGGGATGTATACATGATTACAAGACTGGGATGGGAAGTTTCCCCTTTCCAGACATACTACATACACGTTCCCCTGTACATCTGTGGAAGCCACTCAATAACGCTGCTCTATCCACAGGAATCCCATTCAATCAATGAGTGAGACCTATTTGTGAAATCAGCAGAGCGGGAAAAGCTATCAGGGAGGAGGGGTTAGGCGGTGTGTGTGTGTGAGAGAAATACAGCGAAAGCAGCATCATCATCTTGTCAACCTGACAGATGAGGTCAACAGGCTCGTCACACACACACACAGCCTGTCAGACATGGAGACAGAGAGATCTATACACAGTGACCCTCCCACGGTTTCCAGCGTTCCGTCCGCCTCACTGCTAACCCTCCAGCAGACGGATCCCATCCCGACACACCCAGGGCGGGGTGGTCTGCTGCTGATGCGTGCGGAGGACACGCTCAGCAACACATGTGGGAGCGTGTTATTGGAGCCACCCCCTCCCATCACCCCCTCCCCCAGTCTCACCCCCCCCCCCCCCCCCCCCCCCTTTCCACCAGCACCTCCTCGCCCCTAGACAAACAGAGAAGGCGCCTGGGCTGCGGTGGGATCGTTTGCTCATGTCTGCCGCTGCCGGAGCGTTTGCTCATGTCTGGCAGAGGGCCCTGTGTTTGTGATGCACAGCAGAGAGAGGGGGGGGGGGGGGGAAGAGAGAGAGAGGAGAGAGAGAGAGAGGAGAGAGAGAGAGAGAGAGAGAGAGAGAGAGGAGAGAGAGAGAGAGAGAGAGAGAGGAGAGATGAGAGGAGAGAGAGAGAGAGAGAGAGAGAGAGAGAGAGAGAGAGAGAGAGAGAGAGAGAGAGAGAGAGAGAGAGAGAGAGAGAGAGAGAGAGAGAGAGAGAAAAACAGAGTGAGGGAGGGAGATGGGAACGTCTGTTAAGTGGGGTCGAGGGGAAGAGAGAGCAAGACAGTGAGTAGAAGAAAGAAGGGGGAAAAAGGGAATAGGAAAAGAAAACTCCTTTGGGGTTTGACGCTCTGCTCTGCTCCCCGCTTCTCTTCATGGGCCCGTCTGCCAATCATAACAAAGAGGAGGAGGAGGAGGGAAGGAACGATGGCTAAACGACTAGGGCAGGCTGGGTGAGGTTCAGAGAGGCTGGGTGAGGCAGAGAGGAGGCTGGGTCAGGGTCAGGTTCCACCCGGTTGCTCCCATTACCACCAGAGTAAACAGAACCCTGCTCCGTCTGCAGGGAGGAGGACCAACAAATGCGTGCGACTGAGGAATGAAAAAATGATGGCGAGGGAGGTTATGAGGGGCTGGAGGAGGGATGGATGACTCCACATTAAGTAATTCAGGGGTGGGACTTTGTGTGGCAGCTGGTTTTTCTCTTTTCCTCTCCCCCCCCCCCCCCCTCTCCCCTCTTTTTGGGATCCTCCCAAAACCTAACATCTGGAGAACAATGATTACTCTCTCCATGTTGCCAAGACAACTTATCAAGAATGCACCAGACTCCAGAGAGCAAGAGGCGGTGAGAGAGAGGGATGGATAGAGAAAGAGAGAGAAGCTGTGAAAGGGAAAGAGAGAGATGCAGTGAAAGAAAAAGAGAGCGAGATAGAGGAGGAAGAGAGTGGAATTGGGCCGTTTAAAGCCGTTCCTGGTGAACCCTAGAAAGAAGCTCAAACCTGGGCAAACACTCAATGTTTCACCAGACAGAAAGACCAGGAATAAATCACCCCCCTACAAGACAACAAGAGAGATCTCTCAAAAAACATACTTTCAATCTAAGCAAGGACCAAATCATTGTGGGAGAAAGTGGAGAGCAAATGCTGTTTGTTCTCTCGTCAAATCACGCCGCACTTTTTCAAACTGCAATTTTCTTTCCTTTTTTTGTTTGAACATCTCCCTCTGTAAAACCTCCACCCAACAATTTCTTTCTCCCCCAGTCAACGCAATCGCCTGCAACTCCCTCTCTCTTCTGACAGTGTCTAACCCTTCCCAGCACTCCGACAAAGCCTCTTTATTTCATCTATTACCCTCTCTCTCTTTCCTGTCAGTTGGCGTGAGCTAGCGCTAGCAGCTTCTCACCACGCTAACCCCCCCCCCCCCCCCATCACCCTCAGTTGCTCATTTACATAGACAGTCAGATTAGTCCAACTGGGTGACTGTGCTCCTCCCCCTCCGACTGACAGGCCAATCAGCGGCCTCACTTCCCCCCTTCACGGGACACAGGAAGCAGATGACGCTCTGCGCGGTCCTGCTGGGTGTAGATAGTGGGGAGACTTGGTGGAGGTGGAGTGATTAGATGGCAGCGGCGGTGCGGTGAGGCAGGGTGGCAGGCCCTGGCGCTGGCTGCACAGGGGCTTATTAGAGGCCCTCATTGGGCCGGGCTGGACAAGCTCAGGGCCCTGCGGACGGCCCGTCAAGATCACCCACACACGGCCAGACACATGCTCTAGACGTCTCCGTGTCCTCCCTTCACAAGGCAGAGAGAGCAGCACTGTCTAGCACCCTCCCACCGTGAGAGAGACCAGCGTCCTCCCACCAGGAGAGGGAAACCACCCAGTCACTACCGGAGTTATAGCATTACACAACATGACAGCAGTAGGAGGGGGATTAAGCATAGGATAAATAAACCAGGGAAAATATACAGATGTGGTGAAAAATCTTACAAGTGTGTATACTCCAGCTTTGACAAACAGATGATGTTGCAAGCAAACAGCAGGGCGTGGAGTGGGAAAGACAATATGAGGCCAGGAAAACATGGAGAACATTAAAGTGATCCATGTTCTCTACTGGCTAAACATGCTGTTAACCTACGGGAGACAGCTGTCCGACAGAGATCCCCCCCCCCCCCCATCTCCTCTCTCTGCTCCCGCACTTAATCCACCCCCGGTCCTCTCTTGGTATACATCAGGCACTCACTATCCCCCTCCCTCTCTCTCCATCTCTCTCCTCTCCCCCCCTCCCTCTGCCAGACGATATATTGTTTCGTGCCGGTGATCCCTTAATGCCATCCAATCGAGATGGGTAGATCTTGAGGGGATTTGGCCAGGGATGATTTTGGATGGTTTAAATACAGACGGATTAGCATGCGATGCCCAGATCCTGACTGAAGCTGATAGGAGTCAGCAGTCAGCCGCCAGCCAGCTCTCCAGCCCCCTGCCCCTAGGGGGGCTGTGCCCTCACCACAGCCCCCCTAGGGGCAGGGGGCTGTGCCCTCACCACAGCCCTGGCACGCTATGCTGGAGGTGGCCCCTTCGCTGGCATTGGTAAGTGAGAGTTTGTGTGTAGGCTACCTGGGGGAGAGGGGACTGTTCAGAAGCAAAAACTTAGGATACACACATTAATAATGTGTTCAACAGTGTTGATGAGACAACAGGTGAAAGCTTGAGCTGAGAGACAGGGTGAAGGGACTGACTGGCAGTGCTGAAGGAGGGGTGGACAGTGAGGGGTGGACAGGGAGGGGTGGACAGGCCAGCTGAGGGTGGGCTGGGACTGGAGAGACGGCTGGAGGACCGGAGGCATCGCAGCAGCAGCAGGCCCCCTGTGGCAGCTGCATGGTGAGGGAGTCTGGGCTGGCAGGCCCCTGAGAGCTGAGCTCCACACAATCCCATTCCACTGCTTCAACACTGGGACTGACAGAGGCTGAGATGAAAGAAGTGAGCGAGCAAGCGTGCGTGTGTGAGTGTGTGTGTGAGTGTGTGTGTGCTGTCGAGGGGTCCCGGGGCAGTCCCCAGCTGTCTGAACTGGACCCGGCAGGCCTCAGGCTGGGCCAGAACTCTGGGGGAGGATAATGTGTGTGTGATAGTGTGTGTGTGTGTGTGTATGGCCTGCTTCAGGGGGAGAGGTAGGCCTACACAGTACCCAGCACCCCGCCCCCCTTCCCCTACCACAGCTCCTCTTCCTCCTCTCCATGTAAAGGGATTAGGGAGAGATTCAAAGAGCAGGAGATTGGCCAGGAGACAGTGGGGCCTGGGGCTCTGCTCTGAAGGACCCCAGCAGATTAACACGGACGCTCTCTCTGCCTCTCTCTCCCCCCCCCCTGCCGCATACAGCCCCCCCCCGAACACACACACACACACACAAGCTTACACGGACACACACACTGGGCAGGATGTACAATCTGTTTAGGAGAGGGGCTGTAGCAGGTGGATTAGAACGCGTGTCGAAGGGAGCAGGGAGTGTGCTTACGAGTGTGTGTGTGTGTGTGTGTGAGCGAGAGAGACAGGGAGGACTTCACATGGGAGAGTTAAAGTGATTAGCAGACACAGTGAGCAGGGGACGGCTGGGGAGAACACGGCTACAGCAAGTTTTCAAAGTCGGAGAGGTGACTTTGTTCCACTGTATCAAGCACAATGGGCCTGCCAGCCTGCACCCGATCCTCCCCCCATTCAAGCCCCGTACGGGCCGCGCCCGCCTCCTGTGTGCCTGTCCTCTCTGTTCCTCCCTCTCTTCTTCGCGCGGGCGCCTCGACAGGTTGGCGAGCAGGCAAGGGGAGAGAGCGGGCCCACGCTCACATGAAAGATACCACACAGAGACGTTATTATGGCGATATGAATCTTTCCCCGATGTTGCATTTTTACCCCCCCCCCCCTTCCTCTCTTTTCGCCCTCCCTCCATCCCCCTCTGGGTTCGTGACCAGCCTCCTGATGATGTGGAGACGGAGGGAGGGAGGGTCTATTTTTTTCCACGCTCTTTGTGTCTGCTGAGGACGCCAGTCTGATGAAGAGAAGGAAGTGGACCCAAACACAGTCAACAAGGCACGCTGCAGACAGGCTCATACAGCATTTAAAGACCCTGGAGTTAAGGTTACAGCTACATCACATAAATACTACTGGTAGGGTGAGGGAGGTGTGGGGAGAGGGGGGGGGTGCGTTTCACAACGCAGGCTCCAGACCCACCTCCACAGGCCCTGCTTGCTGCTCAGGGGTTGGCCAGGAGGATTAGGGAGTGAGAGAACACGACCAGGTGAGGACAGCCAGGCCGTGACAGGGCTGGAGCCCACAGGAAGTGCCTCCTCTCTGGGTCAGGGCCACCTGTCCATCCCTGGGAGGGAGGATCAGGGTGGAAGAGCAGATGGAGGCGGCCAGGGAAGAGTCAGTGGGGAGGGAGCCATCAGCCAATAACAAGCCCTATGACATCGCCCTACCGAATGTCAGGCTCAGGCACTGCTGGTGGAATTTTAGGAGCAGGGAAACTTCACTAGCATTTCCCATTCGCTGGTGCAGACTAGAATTATGTTTCTTTTTTTACACCAACACACACCCAAATACATATGTATAGTCTACTTCTATAAACAACTGTGTTATTCATGTGCCTGTGTGTCTGTATAAGATCGCAGGAAATATATCTTCCAAGTCTAAGTCTTCATAAATCAGTGGATTTATGAAGATGACCATGGCTCAATATTTAATATGGAGACACCAGTGGTGTTGCTCAACCCCAGTCGTTAAACTGTGTGGTCTGGGGCAGCACTGATGCTGAAAGAAGAGTTCCTGCAGGCCACAACACACGCAGTCTGAAGACTGAACGCACACAGCAGATGAAGACTTTACAAACCGCCTGAGACGGGGAGAAAGATGAAGAGATATGCAGAAGGAAGAAAAGGGGAGAGGGGGGGGGGAGTGACATGAACGAAGGAGGTTGTGTTCGCCCGCCAAGATAAGTGCCATTAAACCAGAGTACAGCAAACAAACAGACAAAGAGACGTCTGTCGTTATAAATTATGCATCAACGTTGTAAAAGCATTCTCCTGGCACCCCAGTGAACATGATAAACGTCTGCAGCGAGGGAATACATATTTCTCCCAGTCTTTATGATCTGGATTCAGAGAGAGAGAATCCTAATTAAGGCGAGAAAAAGAGGTTTTTGAGGGAGAAAAGAGAGGAAATGAAAAGCAGCACGCAACATATGCTCGCCTCAGTCCCTGCACTTGGGTTTCAGAGAAAATGTAGCGACAGCGGTTCCATGATTATTTCTGCAGAGTAAAACACCCCTCTTACTCCCTATGAAGCTGTAAGATTATTCACACCAGGTCTCTCTCTACCTTTCCCTTTCTGACAACCAGCCAATCAGAGCGTCTGGAAGTCCAATCCCAGGTAGAAATGACTTCCCAGAAGCCTTTGCCAATCTGGTAGTGCATTTCCATTCCCAGCGGGCCGGTGTGAAGGGATGCCAGGACGGGCCTTGATCCCACGTCCGTCCAACCAGCCTGCGCCGCGGCTTTTGAAGTCCCTGCCAGGCCCTGGATTAGCGTCGAGGCCGAAGACAGAGCTTCCTTTGCCGTTTGTTTGTGTGTGTTTGTTTTGTGTTGTTGTGGGAAGCTGCTGGAAGTTGGGCAGCCAGATCTCAGTGTAATCAGGACAGGCAGGGAGGAGAAAGACTGTCAATCCCAACAGCACTCATCAGTTCTGGCTGATTAGACCGAAAAATTGAGACGTTAGGAATCAGAAGTGGTCTCAGAGAGCCCAGGGGGGCGTGGGGTGAGGCCTAAGTCTGACCTGGAGGGGGAGAGAACACTGATGTGTTGAGGGATGAGGGAGGAGAAACAGTAGAGGTCAGCCCTCCCCCAGGCCTGGCGAAATAAGAGCAGACTGACAGCCGCTAAACTCCGACAGGCTTAAAGTAAGCCTTGCAGAGCTGGGCAGAAACAACAGCACTACAGCCCTGACCTCTAACAGGAGAGGTCGCAAGAGTCACGACAACCAATTAGAAACATGATTAACATTCTTCCACAAAGGAATGAGACAGACTTGGGGAGGGGGTTGAGATTTTCAGGCGTGCAGCCCGAGCAGGTTTAACTAGTTTCTGCCTGCTACGCCCTCCCAGGGGGAGGAGTCAAGAGGTTAATATGATCCAATCCAAACACTTAATTAGTCTGATTACCATAATAGGCGCTAGGCTGGGGAGGGACTATGCCAGGTGGATTTGAACATTTACTCTGTATAAAAGTGCTCTAAGCTTGTTTGAGCTTCTCTGGGTCCCCAGACACTGGATGTTTTTGTCATTTTCTCTGAGCCATCTCTCGCACACAAACACACACCAATGTCTGACACAATGCATGCGCAAAAACACACACAATGGGGAAAAATACCACCGGTTTCTAGTGAAGTGAATTTTGCGACATCAGCCAGCACTGTGCATGTTAGTGTCTTTGTGCGTTATACTGTGTGTGTGTTCACTGTGGGGTGGGAGTGGGGGGGTTACACGCCTGGGGCACAGGACGCTCTGCTTTCCCATGATGCCTTTCCCATGCGCCCAAGGCGCTGGTTTGATCCTGAATGGGAGTGACAGCTGGCTTCTAAAGCAGGGACCAGACACATCTGTGGACTGGTACTTTTGACCCGTGGTCCAGATAGCCCACACACCGCAAGGCCGCTGGGAAATGCAGTCTTACCACTGAGATTCTACCCGTCACGACCAATACACTTCCTGCACAGGAAGCACAGCTGCAGGACTACAAAACCACCATGTGAGAAACCTTGGACTAATAACACCATATTAACCAAGGTATAAATGTACGCCTCTGTGTAGTTAGAACAACAAACTCAAAACACAAGCCTAAATCAGACGGGAAGTTCTACAAACACAGTCCTACCTGGGAGACCATTAGTCCATGCCCTAGAGGACTTAATTGCATGCATGGAAGGAGATTTGACGTAAAGACTAAATAAAAACAAGAGAAACTGCAGCAGAGCTAACTCAACGTAAGGAGAGTAAACATCATTAATTGGAGAGGCACACATGGACAGATCCAGCCAGATGGTGTTTTCTACTCATTTGTCATCCACTGCTGATGGGGGGGGCAAGAGAGAAAGATGGCGATATGGAGTACAAGAGAGAGGGGGAGAGAAAAAGAGAAAGAGAGAGAGATCCCAACAACCTTGCAAGACTGTGTGTGGGCACGGGTGTGTTTACCGACTTTCAGAATTCCTCCCCGTCAGCGACACATAGCTGCCCGCCTGGTTCAAACAGCCTGTCTAGCCAGGCTGCTCCCCTGGCAGCTTGACCAACTTGTTTGCGCTGCCTGGCTGATTGGGAGCTGCCATTCTGCCGATGTGAGTGGCGTGCGCGGGCGCAGCGCCCCGTGGGTCTCAGCGCCTGGCGAGCATTATGGTCCATCTGTCCATCTTCTCCTTCTCTCCTCTTCTTCACTCTTCCCCTTCTCTCCTCTCCTCCTCTGTGTCCTACTCTCCTCTCCTCCTCTGTGTCCTACTCTCCTCTCCTCCTCTGTGTCCTACTCTCCTCTCCTCCTCTGTGTCCTACTCTCCTCTCCTCCTCTGTGTCCAACTCTCCTCTCCTCCTCTGTGTCCAACTCTCCTCTCCTCCTCTGTGTCCAACTCTCCTCTCCTCCTCTGTGTCCAACTCTCCTCTCCTCCTCTGTGTCCTACTCTTCTCTCCTCCTCTGTGTCCAACTCTCCTCTCCTCCTCCCCTGCCTGTCCTCCTCTCCTGGTATTCTAACTTGGAGCACTTGGAAATCAGAGAGTGGGAGAGCAAGTCGGAGAAGCAGAAAGAAAGAGAGCGAACACGGGATCCCTGTCGTGCTGCAAATGGAGGAGAGTGCCGGAGGCTTCGGTGTTCAAGCTGCTAATACTGTCCCTTTCTTCCCGGCAAGGACTCTCCACCCAGGGAGGGAGAGAGCATCGCCAGCAGGTTTGCGGGGGCGCACAACATTGCTTTCCTTTCTCTCCTTCTCCTTTTTTCACCCCCCGTCCCTCCTCCTTCCCGGTCTTTCAAGCTTTCCAGAGGTCTGAACACCTGCTTTTCAACCGGGAGGTCTTCCAGCGTTGCCACAGTTGAAACAAAATATTACAACAACCAAACTCTCCTACTCGCCCACACACACGGTCTGACCCAGCAGTAAGAACTTGTACAGAACCTCACCCCTGGTGGGTTGGCATCACTGCCCCAGGGCAATCCGCAACAAATAGAACAAACTAACTAAGACACATAAAACAACAAAAGCAAATGAAGAGCTCAATTGCTTGATTCCTAACTGCCGTCTCTTCCAGCTCAAAGACCGACATCAGCAACGCGGAGGAAAGAAAGCACCAGGAGTAGCGGCGTCCAAAAGCCTGTGATCCTGAGTGAGGGGGCGGCCAGGCCATGGGGCTGCAGATGCCTCGGCTTGGAATTACAACCGATAAAAAGAAAGCATCTCTCAGCAGACACAAGAGGCAGATCAACTCAAAAGGCCCAACCAGCAACCCCATTGATTGCTTAAACCTATCTGGGTCAGTTATCCTTCACCAGTCCAGGCTGATTTGTGTTTGCAGTGCTATAATGTAAATTTGGTGTACATTCGACTTATCTAATGCGACGTACAGGGTGGAATTTGAACATGAAACCTGAGTTGCAGTCAAACGTTCTGACAGAGACACGCTAGATGGGGGATTGCAGTGTTTCCCCTAGGGTTACAGCTTTGGGGGAGGGGGCGACCTTGTAGAGAAAGAAATGACATGCCATCGTGTAAATAAGAAATAACATAAGGCCATTTAGTTTGTTTAATAAAAGAGCAAGTTAAATACCTGTTTTATAGGAAAGGTAACCTTAAATGACCTATTTTGTGACCTGGCGCTATATAAAAAGTGTAGAAAAAATAGGGACCCAAAGGACACTCATTATAGCCATAGCAATGTCCGGCAGACCAGCGTGTCAATCACATACACACAGTCTTTCTCACAGACACACACACGTGTGTGTCACCTTGGGTCCTGTAACATCTGCCAAGCCTCTTTCCCCCCAGAGAGAGGATCACACATAGATCTAAATAAGCTGTCACCTAGCCATCACACCAAAGGGAACGTGTGTGTGTTTGCGTGTGTGTTTGCGTATTGCATGTGTTTGTTAGGGGGAGGAGTTCCACGGGCGTTTGTAAAATAATAAGGCCGCAAGCTTCAAAACTGCCTAAAGAGGAAACCAATTTGTAAGGTTTTTAAACAGATTTAAAAAGCTAATTAGTGTGCTGGAAGGAATCCTAGGACTGCCTTCTCTATCTCTCAGAGTGAGTGAGAGTGTGTGAGAGAGCATGTGTGTGTGTGTGTGTGTGCGCATGCATGCATGCCTTGGATGTTTCTGAACATCAGCTCCTGGAATCAATTAGCAAACAGCCATTTAGATGCTTCTCCCTCGACCATCGTTACTGGGGCGATTAGCAGACTGGTGTGTGTGTGTGTGTGTTGTCAGTGCCACAACAGTAATCTGTGACACCGGTTTGGCCTTTACCGCAGCTTACCCACACAATCTCCTAATGCCCAGCAGCATCTTGAGACAGTGAGCCAGAACACTGACACTCTGCTAGGCCAACACACACACACACACACACACACACCATTCCAACACAGCCTGTTTTCAGAGTGATCAACATGGACTACAAAACACCCAGGAGGGATGTCATGTCTAAATAGCTGACTGAGATTGGATTGTCTGACAGCAAGTGTAATTCTCCTTGAGTCATGACGTAAGACCATTTGTTAGAGAATAGGTTCGTACTGCAAGTGTGTGTGTGAATAATAGCTACTAATCTTTATTTTACAACTGAGCAAGTGTGTGTGTGTGTGCGTGTGTGTGTGTGAAAGCAGGAGGCAGATGGCCAGAGCGATGGGGTACATGAAGATATTAATTGATCGTCACGGCTGTGCGTGTGTGTGTGTGTGCGTGCACAGGCCGTCCGCCGCTCTCCTGGAAGGACACATCAAGGAGGACCATCACATGACTCAACGTCACCTATCTTAACAGAGACAGAATCAGGAATGAGCAACGATCCCTGAGCAGACCAGCTCAGTCGAGGACCGATTTCACCCGGCTGAGGGGGAGTGGCTGGCTGGCTGCCGCAGGTCTGTGTCCACACACTGCTTACTTATACCAACCAATAAACTCCACAGAAACACATTAGCATCACAATGAACATTGAGTGCAAGTCCGGTAGATTGGATTAGATAGGAACGAGGGCTCTGCCAATTCCATTTGAGATTGATGCAAATCAACATTCTCCTCGGCAACAAGACAAACTGGATCTCTGGCTGATCACATATGTATGGATTAACGGACCTTTATTTACTCAAATAGGTCAGTAGAAATGCCTGTGAAGGACGCTGCAAGCAGCCTCTCCATACAGACTTCCTACACAGTCACACCTCTCCTGCCACCCTGGGGACAGGAAGAGGAAGCAGCGGCAGCCAATCGGCCCAGAGCACCCTCAACCGCCAGACTGCTGGAGGGTGCCTGGTAGGGGTTACCCAGAGGGCAGTGGGGCGCTGCTTGAGGTGGTGTTAGAGGGCTTAGTTACCCCGGGAAAACGACGGAAGCAGCGCCGTGGCAACTGCAGCCCGGAGATGTGAGGCAGTCGGGGGAGGAGGTGGAGTGGAGTCGGGGGGGGGTGGGATCAGTGGGATAAATCCACACATGAAAGAGCAGCTCAATCAAGCCCTCTCCCCCCTGTCCTGATTCCTTCCCCCCCCCCCCCTCCCCTCTCATCTCTGCTGGTTGCCCTGCTCCCAGTGAGTTGAAGAGTTCACGGGAGCCGGGATCTCTGTGGCAGAGGTCTGAACCTCTGCCACATCTCTCATCAGCACTCCGCCAGCCGTCAATCAAACCTGGGTTCGGGGGTGTGGGTGGGGAGAGGCAGCAAGACGGCCGCCACGAGCCAATCAGAACACGCTTCGACACTTCACACTTACTGGATGGGTGTCTCTGTTCCTATTCAGAGCTGTCAATGATGGGAGCAGGAACGTGCCTCTATAAAGAGACCAGCAATGAGAGCAGTTGCTTCTACGCGGCGTAACCGAGCAAACCCCCGCACTCACACCCTCTCTCTCTCCCCCCCTCCCTCACACCCTCTTTCTCCCTCCATATCACTTGAACACTTGTGTTCCTTGAAAGAGCAAGAAGAGGAAGTAACATGCAAAGAAAAAAAGAAAAAAATTACCCCATTTTGGTTCCTGTGCGATTCAATAAAGGCGATTTCACGCTGCCAAATGTAGAGAAGATGCCCTTCATTAGAGGCTGCTAGCCGGGCTCAGATTGGCGCCGCTATAGTTTAATCCAATTTAGTTTAGCATGATAAAGGGCATTACTACCCGCCCGCCCGCACCCACCCTGGGTGACAAAGACTACACAGAGAATACCCCGGAGGCTCACGGGTAGATAAAACCCCACGAGACTTGGTGGGGGGGGAGACAGAGACACAGCTACAGCAACAGAACCGGAAAAAGAAATACTATCAGACTACTGGATAAAAAGTGAGAACCCTTGAGTGTAACTGAGAACATTGGGCAGTAAAAGCTGCTGGACTGGATTTCAATGCCACGGGTACAAACACAAGGATGTATTCATGGAATCCAAAAGTTGGACAAGGTGTGTCACAAGGAAGTGACTTCTGCTTCATCATCTGAATGGTCAGGAGTCATTCGTTGACACACCGAATCCTTCCCTTACAGAAACCAGTCCCACCCTTTTCTCCACCAGAATGTGGGGGGGGGGGGTTAAACATGAAAGGGGATTCAAGACTGGAGTTGGAGGAGTGACGCCGGTTAAGCGGGTCAGGAGAGGTCAGCTGACGTGTCGCTGAGTCACTCTGCCCCCTTCACAGCTCCTAACAGAGGAGGAACCTGAGACCTCTTTCTGGGGAGAAGGGGGAAGCTGTTAGACGCGACACTCAGACTGACAGATTTTTCATCGGCTCTGTGCTGATGGAGTGGGCGGGGGGGTGGGCTAAGTGCACGGGTGTGTGTGTGATGGGGGTGGGGGGGGAGCGCGCACGTGTGTGTGTGTGCCTGTCTTCATCTCTCCGCCCGCCCACCCTCAGTGACTCAGACTGCGTCACCCTCAGCACACCACTGTCATGGACAGACACGGCTTCTTCCACTCGTGTGTGTGCGTGCCTGATACTTGTTGCGTGTGTGTATCCGTTCTGTTCCATTATCTACACTTCAATACCACTTAAAATGCATAGCTAGTACATTACCTTATTCTAGGTAGAATTCTAGTGTGGAAATTGGACTTGAGCTGTGTGTGTACGTGAGTGTGTGTGTGTGTGTGTGTGTGAGTGTGCACTAGAGTGAGAGCTATACAGCGAACGAGCAACTAAACCACAGAAGGCACAGAGACGAGCAGACAATGCTGTACTAATCCTGAAACAAGGCGAGGGGATTGGCTAGTGGCGGGAGGGGGAGGGGGGGTGAGGGGTGGCGGCCGGCACGAACGCCACGGGGGTCTGACTGAAGCCATGCCAGAGAGACCGTGCGGAGGGGAGGGCTGTAACACACTGAGAGCCCTGCGATGTGGCGGAGGAAACCGCGCCCTCGCGCAGCGTGCCGCCTGGCTTGGCGTGCTTTCAGCTGGTCAGCACCACCCCCCCTCCTCCGCCCTCCCCCCAGCCCTCCTGAAGGAGAGGACTGGGGGTGCAGCTGTCCGCACATTCTGTTCACCGTGTGAAACCGGGTATAGGCGGCGTGATACCGCTCCCCCCCCCACACACACCGGCCACCAGCTCCGGCAGAGCAGGGGGAACAGGAAGAGGGTGGGAGAGGAAAAGTGGAGCAGACGGTGGAGTGTGTGCGGCTGCTGGGCAGAGAGAGAGAGAGAGAGGGGGGGGAGAGAGAGGGCACGGACTCACACAGGACGGACACAAGGGCACAGGGCTGGGGAATAGACTGGGGTACTCGCTACAGCCAAATACCCCAATGCCGTTTCCCCGACCTTGGTGGAACCGGAGCCTGATAATAATGTATTATTAGATATAATGCAGGAGTCTGAAACTGTGGGCCTATGATCCACCACCACTGGAGCTGATGCAGGATAGTGCCCCAAGTCACACCTACAAGACTGGAGGCCATGACAGCAGAACAGTTGAGCACACACACACACACACACAGTCAGCAGAGGCTCCAGGTACTCACAGCACACACACACACACACAGAGACTCCAGGTACTCACAGCAGGCACCAGGAGCTTCTTGACCTCCTCCACGGCTCTCCTCATCTTGACCTCGGCCCGGGCCTGGGTGTCCTCCACTGTGATCAGGACATGCAGGTCCTCGTTTAGGTGCTCCCAGTTGGGCTTGCCTCTGTTCTGCTCCTCCTGCAGGGAGGGAGGGGAAGAGAGAGAGAGAGAGAGAGAGAGAGAGAGAGAGAGAGAGAGAGAGAGAGAGAGAGAGAGAGAGAGAGAGAGAGAGAGAGAGAGAGAGAGAGAGAGAGAGAGAGAGAGAGAGAGAGAGAGAGAGAGAGAGAGAGAGAGAGAGAGAGAGAGAGAGAGAGAGAGAGAGAGAGAGAGAGAGAGAGTAGGGTTATTAGTTCATTCTCTGTAAAACTCCATTCATTTAGCTGCTTTGTCAGTCCAAATGCATGTTGTTTTCTCTTGTCCTGTTGAATTAAACAGAAGTGTGTGTGTATGTGTGTGTGTGTGTGGGGGGGGGGTAGTATTATCAAAGTGGCGAGAGAGGGATGTGATGACATAACTGCAGTATTCAAGATGAGAAGCATGCCACAAACACACGCTACCACATACCCCCCCCCCCCACACACACACACACACCACCACCACAGGCCTTTGAAGAGAACGCGAGGGAACGGGTGACAGGTCGGTTCTTTGGTAAGCAATTTAGCTCCAACTTTAAAAGGACATCCTCTTAATAGACGAGGGCTTCAGAGGCGACACCCATCCCTTTAGCAATTAACACCACATGACAAGATGGATCCATCAAAGAGCTGCACGCTTCCTGCCTGGTCACCCTCTCACACCTACACTCCAGTGTGTGTGAGTGTGCGCGTGTGTGACAGGACAATATGCGCAGGTAACAAAGGGTCTGTGAGAGAGACGCTTGGCCCTGTGAAAGCAGAGAGACCGTGCACTCTCAAGTGCTACATTGTGAAGGTAGAAGCATAAAGCCAGGATGGGTTTTATTCACAGGCAAAACGATTGCTCCTCCTAGCTCCGAACACACTGCCTTTCAGCAGCGTTAAATGCAGCTCCATTTCTATGTGCAGACAATGGGCTTGTTCAACGCTTCGACCGGCCCAGCTGAGGGGGGGGGGGGGGGTGGGGGTCATTTAGTGTTTCCAGACCCGGCAAAAAATCCACACATCAAGCTTCAGGAGAGAAAGGGAAGGGGAATATATGTTGGAGCAAATGCCAGGCACTCAATTCCAGGCTATTCTGTTTGGCAGCTTCCTGTGAGTCCGCCTCACACAGAGCTCTGAACAGAATGGCCTGCTCTGCTACCGTTCCTGCGCAGACAGGTCACCTGTGTGAGGGGACTGGTGGGATGTGGGGTCTACGATAGCCATCTAACCTCAAAACGCACCTCAAACGCACCTCCTCTCCTCAGTTCGGCAGAACCAGTCAGGGATGTCCAAAACTCTCAGTTCTACTGCACATTATGGAACACGCCCTTATTTTCGGAAACCAAACATTGTTTTGTAAGGGTGTCGAGTGTCTATTTGAACACTAATTTCTTAAAAATAAAATAAAAAGACTTTCTCTCTCTATGATCAGTGGACACCAATACACTTGCAGACCTTGGTAGATGTGTCTACCGCACCCGCCGTGTATCTCTTACACTTAAGTAGCCCTGGTTACGGCTGGACGGCTGGTTAAAGTGACCGATTTGCGGGTTGGCTGGCTGATGAACTGGCTGGCGATGTATCCTGCATCATCAGTTTCCTCACCCGGCGGCCCCTCTGCTCGTTTGTGAAGCAGCCTGCTAATTGAGGTGTCTGATTACAAAGCCGAGCCTTGTGGGGGCTCTGTGGGGGGTCCACCTGACACGCTCACTAATACGCCAAGCACCTCGCCTGGCTCACACACACATTAGTGCCACCCTGCCCACCACCAGCTACTCTCTGCCGAGAGTGGTTGCCATGACAGGGCTGTCTCGCCCTCTATCTCTCCGACACGCATGCAGACTTAAGTATTTCTCTCGTGTTCACCTTTCTTCAGGAGCTAGCCTCGCTCTCACCACCGCCCAGAACAAGCAGCAGCTAACAGGGGGGCCCACTGTCAGAGAAACTGGGGAGGAGAAAGATAGACAGAGTGACAGAGGGAAGAGAGAACAGTGGTAGCCCAGAAGGCATGCTCAGAGAGAGAGAGAGAGAGAGAGAGAGAGAGAGAGAGAGAGAGAGAGAGAGAGAGAGAGAGAGAGAGAGAGAGAGAGACAGAGAGAGAGAGAGAGAGAGAGAAAGACAGAGAGAGAGAGAGAGAGAGAGAGAGAGAGACAGAGACAGAGAGACAGAGAGACAGAGAGACAGAGAGAAAGAGAGACAGAGAGACAGAGATAAAAAAGAGAGGGGGGCGGGGGAGCACTTGTCCACCTCTCCCAACTACTCTCTCACTAGCAGCAAGCAGGCTGTCAGGCTGTGAACAAGGTCACGGGCTGTCTTCTGAGGGAAAGTGACAGCATGACAAACAGGAGTGTGCGTGCTCGTGCGTGCGGCGCTGGTGGTGGCTACTGCGTGGCACTCTGGCAGGGCCTTTGAGCAGAGCAGGAATCCTGCTTACGGTCCTCCGAGACGAGGCTGACGGTGGGAGGAGGTTCCGGGGGAGCGATTACCCTGGCCCCAACATGAACGACAACCACGTCCCCTAGAAGTGACCAGAGGTCCGGGAGAGGCTGGCTGGGGATGGTGGAGCCTCCGAGGCTGAGCAGGCCCGGCCCGGCCCGGCCCCCAGTGTGAGCTCACTAAACCCATCTGCAAGGTTAGGCTGTTAACAGGAAACGCACCACACGAAAACAGCTACAGAAATAGACAGCCATATGTCGCCTCCATCTGACCTCTCCCCTCCCTCCCTCCCCACCCCTCTTCCCTCCCTCTCTCCCCGCCCCTCTTCCCTCCCCTGGTCGTTTTGGAGAAGGAAAGTTCCATCCTCTCACCAGGAGCTCATGTGGTCAGCTGCGGTCTTGATAGAATCTAGCCAGCAGCTATAAATATAGTTTATATCAACATGCTGGTGGAACGCCTGTTGGACAGTGAGCGCTGTTGTAGACAGCTGTCCTTCTTTCCACCCCCCACCCCCCCCCCCCCCCACCACGCCACCTCAGTTGAAGATGGTGCACTCCGGTCTAAAATGCCATGTGGCCTAAAGGGACTGCGAGGGCAGGGCAGGACGAGAATCAAAAGCACCGTCTAAAAGCTTCGAAAGGCTCGACATTCCTGTCATAGGATGCAGATGCCTCACTACCAGGGCCTGTTGCAGGCAGCGCCTGGAAAAAAAGAAGCGTTCACTCAAACTGCAACCCGACGCGGGCTCTTTGGCGGCTCCGTCTTGTCATGTCACGTTATAGGCTAAAGGAAGGGGTGGTGTCTGTGGAGCATACTGCGTTCACCTAAAAGTCCAATGGAACTGCCTGACGCAATCTTTTGAGCGCGCTGTCCCTTTAACGCCACACGGTGGAAAAAAGACGAATGATGGCAACAAGAACAGTATTAGGACGAGGTCGCTGAGGCTGCCATGGCAACCCACGCTACTGTATGAATGCGTGGAACAAAAGAGCTCCAGTTAAAGTTTACAGGCCTCTATTAAATACCTGACAGGGAGGAGGTTAAACGTTGTGACCTCGCTAAAGATCAGACAGAGCCGCTCCTGCTCCTGCCGTGCTCCCTATCCCAAGTTTCCACTTGTGCGTTTGTGTGTGAATGTGTGTGTGTGTGTGTGTGTGTGTGTGTGTGTGTGTGTGTGTGAATAAGTGGAAAGCCCTAGTAAAAACATCAGGAGATTCCTCTGCTGATCTCAGACTAATAGGCCTTCGTAAACACTTCATAAAGCCTTAAGTAGCATCAGCAGTAGGACATCACTCTTAGAACCATCACCTCCACAACACCACTGTGAGACAAACCAGCCCTCCACAACATCACCCTGAGAGAGACCAGCCATCTTCAACACCCCCCTGAAAGGACCCATCACCTCGACAACACAACCAGCACAGTTGCAAGCCTCACTGGCAAACGCCAAATAAAACTTCATCCTTTGGATTGCCAATTCTGAGGATGACTGAAACAGTGGGAGAGCAGCTGGGAGCTGGCAGAGGGTGAGGGGTTAGATCCTGGATCTGCCAGGGAGAAACTAGCTGGGCACAGTCACTCGATTTGAGTCGCTGCCTCGACTCAAATCGAGTCGTAAACCTCCCTTCCTCTCCAGCCTGAGCGGATTGGAAAACAGTTCCCTTAGAAACTCACACAGACTCGGTGAAGTTACTGTGACAACGTGAACACCTGACCATCCCTCTGAGAGAACGGTAGGGTAGACTACTAGTAGAGAGAGCGCGTGAACATGTGTGTGTACATACGTGTGTGTGTGTGTGTGTGTGGACATGTGTATCGTCAGTCCGCCGTCAACACACAGGTCTGACTGGAGTGTGTGATGTGGTGTGTGGCTGGTGTTTGATCAGAGCAGGGGCGTATCTGTCTGGAGGACATGTTATTACCTCCTCTCTGACTCTCCAGTCCTCTCAACACCACACACACACCTACACACACACACCAAGGCCAACACTAGTCACACTGGACTGTGGTAGACACTTTACCAGTATTAGCTGTATTGATATACACTCACTATGAAGTGCTTTATTATAGAGAAGAGGCGTTAGATTTGGGTCCACCTCATGCTATCAACACCCCCATATAGGGAATAGATTACCTGAACTCCCCTAGTTGAAGTCATCATGTAGGCAATCTGTATCTCCAGGCACCTTCCCCTCCCACTTACCCATATTCTCTCTCTCCATCATCCCTCCCTAACCTCCCCGCTTCCTTATCAAACTCTACCCACTTCCAACCCTCCTTCTGGCCTGCCTGCCCCTCCCTCCCTCCCCTCCCCTCCCCTCCCCTCCCCTCCCCTCGCTGGCAGAGGAGTGCTGTCCCAGCAGGGAGCAGCCCACTGAATTATTGAGAGGTTGAAAACGCTGCCGTTAATGGATCCTGAATAAACAGGCCCCGTCCTGGTGTGGCTGGGCCTCCTGTCCTGGCGTGACCCCCCCCCCCCCCCCGGCCACCGCACCATCTCTGCCCCCAGCACCATCTACGTTCAACAGGGCTATAAGCACACTTCTCATATAGCCTCAAAACATATTCGCTGTACTTCTTTTGAGTATATGACACCTCTCAGAGAGCAGCCTTAGTCTCTTCGCTCCACGTTTGTGGCTGTCCAGGGCTTTAATTGCACACAACTCTCCCAGCCGCACAGAGACAAATGAAGGGACAGAAAACAGCCGTGGTAATCAAGCCTTAAGTTTATAAAAGTAATCATAGATAAATTAAATGAGCTGCTAGCCATGCTGCCAAATTAGGTGAGCGCGGGTGTTTGTGAGCATCTGTAATGCTGTGTGTGTGTGTGTCTTGTCTGCGTGTGTTTGTGCGCGTCTCTGTTTGTGTTTTCTCAAACCTCTTAACATTCAATAAGTCAAATTCAGGACAGAATTTGACAAAAGGCTTACCCAGCACAGCTGAACACACTCCTGGGGAGATGGAGAGAGAAAGGTAGAAAATAATCCAAGAGAGAGGGAGAGAGAGAAAGAATATGAGAGAAAGACAGAAAGAGGGAGGGAGGGGGAGTGAAGAGAAAAGGGAGAGGTAGAAAGTGGTGGCCCTGGAGCAGTACAGTGGAGCTTCTAGGATTGAGTCTCCGCTGGGAATCCTTGTGCATCCTGCCGTTGATGCTGCCTGTTCCAGGAGCAGGCCCTCTAGGCTGTGTGTGTGTGTGTGTGTGTGTGTGTGTGGAGCTAGGTCCCTTGTGGAAGAATAAAAAGTACACTTCTACTGCCTTACTTATGCAAATGGTTTATAATGGTGCTGCTGCCTGAGAAATGAAATTGACTGAAGGGGGGAGAGAGAACCTTTGCAGCCCGGCGAATCTCTTTCTCCTAAATAACCCTGTGTTGTATTCACATTGTCAGAGAAGCAAAGTGGTGAAATGTCAAATTGTTGCGAATCTGTCTTGTGGAGACAGCTATAAAATGCACCAAACACAAGCATCACAATAGGTCGCTGTTGGGGACTGTTGTTGGGTAATTGTTTTGTTGACTAAATCTGCTCATGAACACTGGGACGCTGTGTCCTCAATGACAGGCTCCTACCAACAGGGCACTGTGACCTCCCCAGTCTCTGCAGGCGTGTGTCTCCCTAACCTACACTCCACTATCGGTGCCCTTTCAGAAACCCCTCTGCCCCCGCCCTCCACCTCCCATGATACTCCCCTGCCAAATCAGAAATAGACCCAGCTACCACAGAAATACCACCAGTCACTGTCACATGGGAACTATTTTCCACTCCTCAGCCTTTCACAATCTGGGTTCACATGCCTACACTCGGACGGTGTGTCTGCATGTGTGTATGTGTGTGTTTGGGTCGGTGCTCGTGTACAGTGAAGTAGGTGGGGTGTATGTCTGTATGTGTGCATGTATGGGTCAGGGTTGGGATAGGTTGAAGTACGCGTGCATTGTCTGTGTGTCTGTCTGTGTGTCTGTGTGTGTGTCTGTCTGTCTGTGTGTGTGCATGGTTGGGTCAGTGTTTGGAAAAGACTCAAGCCATTATACACCAACTGTGTGTGTGTGTGTGTGTGTGCATGTGTGTGTGTGCTCAGCCAGATGGCCTCACCTTCTTCCTGTCCCTCATGGAGCTCTTCCCTCGCACCATGATCTTGCAGCCCGTCTCTGCCTCCAGCTGCTTGGCCGTCAGGCCTCGCGGACCCAGGATTCGCCCCACAAAGTTATACTGTGGAGAGAAGAAATATGATCACCATGTGTCTACAAAAGGTCACCGTACCTACAGCTACATCGCAGGGAGAGGGGAAAAAGAGAGACAAGAGAGAGATCAGGCAAGAAAGGTTTGGGTACATAAAAGGCCCACGGTCCTTTTGTACATGAGGAAAATGGAAAAGAGAACTAGAAGGAATTAAGAGTGAGGGGGGGGGGGGCAGGAGGTGAGGGCTCAGCTTGACAAGGCTCTCTTATCGAAGACCCTTTTCTCCGCTGAGTGGCTTTGAGGCTTTGTACCGACGGGAACGTATTTACGGGCATAATCCTCTCCACTAGGAGCGAGGCTTCCGCCATGGATAAAAGGATAGATGTGTAGAAATAAACCACAACAATTTCTCAGTCAAAATAAAAACAAGAAAGGGAGAAGAGAGGGAAAGAGGTGGAGGAGGAGCAGAGGAGTCTGTCTCCAAAGGTAAATCAAACTTTGTTAACCAAAAAGGTAAGGATATGGCAGGTGCCGTGTCTTGGTGTGTGTTAGGAATGTGTTTCAACAATGCATTTAACATGGTCCATTTAGTATGTGGTTTCTAGGATCGACATTCAAATACATCCTGTATCTACCGTATCGAGCTAAACTGCTTCCTGGTTGAGTTGGAGACACATGAGCGTGTAGCATAAATCTTCTTTCCAGACAAAAGCCTTGTCTCCATCTGGTTACTGGGGAGGTATTGCTCATGCTCCTGAGATCCAGGCCATGTTGACTACATCTGATCATGTGGAATGATGAGCTCATAGTCTTGGGAGTTCAAGTGGAAGAAAAAAATATTATTGCTCACATTATCCTTCCTTGCTTGCTTCCTTTCACACACACACACACACACGTGCCTGTGAAAGACATCTGAGCCTGAAATAGAGACAGAGGGCAGCGTCTGCTGGATGGACTCGGATAGCTAGACGTATGCGGAGGCAGTGTGTGTGTACCTGTCCCACCGCACTAGTAACACAGTGCAAGTGTGTGTGTGTCTGAGCCTTGGGATAGTGGGCAGAGAGCTGTCTGTCTGCATCACGGACAAAACTAAGGACCCTGCTCTGGGCACCAGGATGTCCACCCACGGATACACACACTCATACCAGAGTCACACGCGCACACACGAGTCAGATACAGTCACAACACTGAAGTACACAGACCGACGGGAGATGGTCGCTCCAATGACCCTCTAGAGAGCCAAGCCAGCCATCTCTACTATGAACCAGTTCCCTTCCCTCCCTACCTGATATGGAAACAGAATGGCATCCTTCACCTCCTCCCTTTCCATCTACTCTCTCTCCCTACTTCCTTCCACCTCTCACTATGACGTTTTCCCATCCCTCTCCCTGGTTCCTCCTCTCCTGAGAGGGCTCAGAGGCAGACACTGAAAGGAAAACTTCCCTGGTCTTGAATATGCTGATGCTGATTGGACATGACGGGGAGCAGGGGGCTGGCTGGGGGGGGGGCACATACAGAGACAGAGAACACAGAGAGTAAGAGAGAGGAGAGAGAGAAGGGGTGGTTGGTGAAGGAGAATGAACGTAAGGGGTTGGTGGGACATTTCTCATTTGTGATTACAGCAGTAAGACAGTAATGGCTGCTAGGAGCGGCACACCACA
The DNA here is from genome assembly GCF_963692335.1 of Osmerus eperlanus. Lineage (NCBI taxonomy): Eukaryota > Metazoa > Chordata > Actinopteri > Osmeriformes > Osmeridae > Osmerus > Osmerus eperlanus. Next base: position 13,062,168 of record NC_085026.1, on the reverse strand, counting down.
ACCCTCACTGCAGGATTGAAGAAAATTTCTCATTGGCTGGCGGGGATGGGGTGAAAGCTTCTCATTGGACGACAGTGAGAGATGGGTCGCTGAGCCAGTTTGTCCACAGGGGCTGGTGATGGTAGCTCTGGTCAAGGACATTGGGGCTTTGCATGTGTGTGTGCCCTGTCCCTGGTAGTCTGGTGCGTAGGTGGTGTGCATGCTACCGATACAGACATGAGTGAGCAAAAGAGTGATGAAATAGGAAACTAAGAAGCAAAATGAATGGTGTTTAGAAATAGGAACCTTGTGTGTCAGTGTCGCAGTGTAAAGCTACACACTGCAGCACCAACGTCTACCCCAGCCTTAGCACTAGCCTCGGCCTTAAACCCAACCTCCAGCCCAGCCTTAGCCTCAGCTCTAACCCCAGCCTCAGCCTTACCACTAGCCTCAGCCCTAAAGCCAACCTCCACCCCAGCCTTAGCACTAGCCTCAGCTCTAACCCCAACCTCCACCCCAGCCTTAGCACTAGCCTCGGCCTTAAACCCAACCTCCAGCCCAGCCTTAGCCTCAGCTCTAACCCCAGCCTCAGCCTTACCACTAGCCTCAGCCCTAAAGCCAACCTCCACCCCAGCCTTAGCACTAGCCTCAGCTCTAACCCCAACCTCCACCCCAGCCTTAGCACTAGCCTCAGCTCTAACCCCAGCCTCAGCTTTAGCGCTAGCCCGAGTCTCAGCCCGCCTCCACTCAAGGAAAATTTCACACGCCTCAGAAAACCCTCCCAATGCCCTGCCACATCAAACACCCCCAAAATGATATAAAACCCCCCATCACATGATCCAACTGGCTGGCTGCAGTAAAGAACAATAAATATTGGCATGTGATTCTTAACTATCAGTTAGAAAACTCATAAACAGTCCTGTTTGGAGGGTGAGCAGACAGGCTTTGTTCTGATCCCCTATACAAGCCCATTCCAGTGGTGTGGAGGTGGGGTTTTAAAGGCTATATTTCATCCAGGTGGATCAACTGTCTGAAAAGGGCAACCTCTCTGTTCAGCCAGAGGAATGTAGAACTAACAGCAGTCAAGTGTTGGAGCTGGACTAGGAGCTGATGGAGAACAGCCCTGCCCCCCCCTGCTGGTCTCTCCTCCTCTAGTCTCTCTCATCCTTTTCCCTCACTGTCAAGTCTCTCTCCTTCCCTTACGGCTAGTCTCTCTCTTCCTCCACACAGCTGGTCTTGGCCTACTCACCTCTCTGCTAGTCATCTCCTCCTCTCCTCTATTCTCACTGATGGTCCAGATACCACAGCTCACACTAGCCCCTACCTTCTGAAAGCATTACAGTGGTTCAGTAGCAAATGGGGTCACCAGGCCATCCCGGGCCAATCAGTGTGTGCGTGTGCGTTTGTATGTGAGTGTGTTGCCGGTAGCTAGGTTGCAAGAACAAACACCATGTAGTGTGATCGGTCTGAATCTGGTCCAGTGCAGAACTGGGTTCCCTTGCTTCACCTCATCTCTCACACTCAGCAGATTAACTCCACACCCTCCTTCCTCCACCAGTGGAATTGCTGGAATAAAATGCATGCATAAATCTATTTATTTTGCCAACTCTGCAACTCTCGGCTTGCTGGCTGGTTGGCCCACCTCCCCCCTCTCTCCCCCCTTTCCTCTCTACCTCTCTCCCTCCTTCCCTAGTAGTTATTCCCATACCTCACTTTTAGCATGAGATATTAGAGACAGTACAACCTTGAGCGGACACTTTTATCCTTTTATCTATCGTTTCCTAAAACCTCTGTGACTTACACCAAAACACACACAGACTTGAACCGTAACCCAACTTCAGATACATAAGTTGAAGACAGCCGCACCCTCCCCAGCACCCCCCTCCCCAGCACCCCCCTCAGGACGGGGGCTTACAGTGACATTAAAGGGCCTTTGTTTGCTGCTTCTTATCGCCTCTTGGCAGGCGGGTGGAGGCTGACCAGGGGAATGCAAAGCTCCCCCCTCCCTCTGCTCCACCATCTGAAGCTGACTGGCTCCCATGGTGCTAATGATGGGGGGCAGGGCCGGGGCGTGAGAGAGGGGGAGGGGGGGGGGGGGAGCAAGGAACTATACAACAGGAAGTCAACAACTGTGTGAATATTTTAGAAAAGCAAAAGAGAGTGTTTGAATATTTTAGAAATGGGAGTGTGTGAATATTTTAAGAGAAAGAGAGCGAGCGAACGACAGGAAATGGCATCGTGGCTGAGGTCTACAGGAGAGCGAGTCCACAGGGCCCAGCGCTGGGCTGAGAGAGGACGAGAATACCAATCAGACATTAGTCAGCAGTGCCTCCATGGAGATGAACAACCCTGGTGCTGTCTGTAGACCAGAGCCCAGCTGGAAGCAGGATCTGGAGCCCCACAGCCAGCTGAACCACAGGCCCAAAAACAGCTGAGGGCACCGACTCACTGGAACCCTCTGCTGTTCCTCTTATTTGCTGAGAGGATTTCACATGGACCTGGGTCTGGCTGTGTGGATCTGAGAGCCGGGGGATTGACTGGCAGCAGGCTGGCCGGTTAACCCGGGAGAAGTCTGCTTCTAAGCTTACTTCACCTCCACACAATGCCTCCATTCCTTCACCAGTGCTCACCCCAGCCTCCCCTTCTCTCTTTTTTGGCACAGGCACAGCTCAGAACAGTTCTTTCTGTGTACACAGTATGATCTTCCTCACAGTCAGTCATTATTTGCATAATTCTCTTCCCACCCCCCTCTTTATTCGCCTTAACGTACAAAATGTATTCCTCCACCCCCGCCCATCCTGCCACCTTCCTCCCCATCTCATTCTCTCCCTCCTTGTCTCCCCCCCCCCCTCCTACACACCCCCTCCCTTGTGCCTAGTTCTGTTTTATCATTAATTCATCGTCTGAAGCACTAATACCGCCAGCGTATCATTCTATTAATCCATTTTGCTCACCTTTGCTGTGTAGCTAGCCCCCATCTCCATGCCCCAAATCCCACCGACAAGAAAGAGAGAGAGAGCGAAAGCGGTGGATAGAAATATTGTGTGTGAGTGTGTGTGTGAGAGAGAGAGAGTGTGTGTGAGAGAGAGAGTGTGTGTGTGAGAGAGTGTGTGAGAGAGTGCTGCACAGGCCCATTACTAATTAACCTGGCTAGGAAACCCAGTGATGGAGAGCTCAGCCTGTCAGCCTGCAGTCATTATACGACTTCCTCCTCCTCCTCCTCCTCCCCTTCTTCTTCTCTCCCATCACACCCGTGCCACTCGCTCCTCCCAGCCACTGAAGCTAATCAGAAAACGTCACCAAGCTCGACCAGCCAACCAGAATCCCCAGTGGGCCCTGCAGTGTGTGACAGCGTACGTGTGTGTGTGACGGGGTGAGAAGGTGGGGCCCTCGGTTGACAGAGAGGGACAGAGTGATTCTGACTGGTGACATTTTCGCCTCAAAGCTCTACAGACTTCAGAAGGCACCGTCAGATCCCAGACAGCCTTTAGTGCGTGCTCCTGCCCCTGTTTGATCATCTTGTTTGGGTTTATTTAGGGGCATGACGATGAAGGGGACAGTCTGACGGTGAGAGACCACGGAGGGGTGGAGAGCCCTGGTAGACTACAGTTCATAGGTCATGGACTTACAATAAAGCTAGAAGAAATGGAAAAGACAAATAATCTCTCAAAAACATGGATTTGGTGTCTTCAGTGTGTGGAGATGATTGACATGAGTCAGTCTGCTGACAAAACAGGCGAGGGAGGGGCAGTTAGTCAGAGAGAGAAAGAGAGAAAGAGAAAGAGAGGTAGGTAGAGGGAGAGCGAGGGAGGGAGGGAGTCAGAGAGAGAGAGAGAGAGAAAGAGCGAGAGAGAGAGAGAGAGAGAGAGAGAGAGAGAGAGAGAGAGAGAGAGAGAGAGAGAGAGAAAGAGCGAGAGAGAGAGAGAAAGAGCGAGAGAGAGATGTGTCGTGGCGAAGGCTGCCTTGGAGAGGAGAGGTGTAGAAACAACCTGACAGCCTAAACACATGACAGGCAGGATCTGAGCGTGTAGATTGATACAGGCTGGGCTGTATCAATGTATCAGGCTGTGTGCGTGGGCTTGCAAATCATATAGACCTGTGATCCCATTCTCAAGTCAGTTTGCACCTGTGAGTGAGTGAGTGAGTGAGTGAGTGAGTGAGTGTGTGTGTGTGTGTGTGTGTGTGCCAAGTGCATATGAGAATGTGTGTGCTGCCCTCCGCCAGCAGCTGCGGTGTGGTGGTGTCGGAGGTGAGGAGGACTGACGGCTGTGTCATGTTTAATCCACATCTCCACTTCTCCTGGACCGTGTATCCCCTCCTCTCCTCTCCAATTGTCTTTGATCTCTCTCTCACTCTTTCTCTCTCTCCTTCTCTCCCTCTCTCTCTCTTCAAGGATGAGGACAGAGACGGGGTCTTGACCCAGATGTGTTCGTGTCCACACAGGCATCTGAACCAACCATCTTAGTGTTGCAAGTACCGTCCTCATCCATTCAGTACATCATCCCTCACTGGAACCACCCAGCACCATCCTCCTCATCTAGATCTGAGTACAGAGGGGTAATGACCTATTCAGCCCAGTTTCATCTCCTCAGTTCTATTAACACTGAGCTGGTGTGTGTGTGTGTGTGGGGGGGGGGGGGGGGGGAGTCTCCCTCCACAGGGAAGAGCTTAATGACTTTCATTTACTCTGGGTTAGAGTTACAGGCAAACCATATCTCCATCTGTACCCATGTATTCCTACCACTTATCTTGGGAACTGGACTAACAAGCTAGCCTGCTGCCTGACTAGCTAGCCTGCTGCCTGACTAGCTAGCCTGCTGCCTGACTAGCTAGCCTGCTGCCTGACTAGCTAGCCTGCTGCCTGACTAGCTAGCCTGCTGCCTGACTAGCTAGCCTGCTGCCTGACTAGCTAGCCTGCTGCCTGACTAGCTAGCCTGCTGCCTGACTTATCTAGCCTGCTGCCTCACTTATCTAGCTGGCTGTCTGGGAGTGGAAAGGACCACATAAGCAGAGACTGACTGGCACCACGACCTTGGCACCTCATTATCTCTGCCACCAGGAGACCAGCACACCAGAGGCCTCGCTGTAACTGTGTGTATGTGTGTGCGTGTTCTAATGAGGCATCTGTGGCGCTATCTAAGCCACTACCATGAAAACACAGAACAGGAAAGACAGTCAAACACCCACACAATGAGTCTCTTATCTCACTCCTAACCCCCCCCACACCCCCCCTCACTATGCCCCTCTCTCCCCCAATATCTCACTCATACTCCACCTCTTCCCATACTCATTTACATTCACTAATTCATTGCCTACCGCTTGCCCCCCCCCCCCCTCCCCCTCATTACTGCAACGCCCACTTGTCGCATAATTCAATCCCACACGCACGGTTGTGTTGCGGCACTCGTCTTGTCCACCTGCCAGAAGGAGCATGTCTGCACTGGCCTCTAATTAATGTTGCGGGCAGCCCAGCTTACCAAGGTAAATCAGTCTCACACGCACACACACACACACACTAACTGGAAAGGACATTGCTACTCTATTTTGCATTATTCCACTCGGGCATTGTCACAGCCTTTTCCCAGCAGCCACGGTCAGATTTATGCTGAACAGGCACCCCACCCCAAGCCCCACACACACACACCGTCTCCCGTTCAGAGAGAGGGAGTGTGTCTATCTGCTGAGCCTGATTAACAGTGACATGTTTGTTTCTTAAAGGGCTGCACTGACTATATTTCATGACACCCTTATTTAGTCTGAAATGCTTGTTGTTGGGGCGGTGGTGGTGCTACAAATGGAGGATTCAGACTGCTAGTTGTCCCATACAACTAGCAGTCTAGGACTGGGGGCATAATCCTCCCGGATTCCCCTACCCCACCACCACTACCTCCCTACCCTATATTGTCATGGAAAGCAGGCCCCATCTAGCCAGGCAAGCAAACACCATTTTTTATAAATCATTGTGCTTTTGAAATAGCCTGGAACTCAGTCTCAATGCTCAATTGGTGTCGTGTGGCTTCCGAAGGCAGAGTATTAACCTGCTAATGAAGACCGGGCAGGCTTGATGAGGATCAAACATCTGTTACCGTGCCGACCGTCTCCTTTGCCACCAAGGCAACAGGCCTAATAAAAGGATGTCTTTTTAAATATGTTTTTTTACATGGTAAACAAGCTAAAACACCATGCCGTCTGGTTCTAAAAAGCTGTGCCAACAAATAAAGCAAGTAGACGAGGGAGATGGAGCAGGATGGAGGAGGAGAGGAAGGTGATTTCTGTATTATTGTTCATATGCATATCTGCATCAATGGCAGGAAGGAATTAGTGTATAGCTGGTGTTTACATCCACTATTTCCACTGAGTATGCGACCAGTCTAAACCAGATTGAATGTAGATTAGTCAACCCTCACCCAGGCTGCTGATAACCAGTACAGCCAGCCAGGCAGCCCTATAGCCAGCCAGGCAGCCCTATAACCAGCCAGGCAGCCCTATAGCCAGCCAGGCAGCCCTATAGCCAGCCAGGCAGCCCTATAGCCAGCCAGGCAGCCCTATAGCCAGCCAGGCAGCCCTATAACCAGCCAGGCAGCCCTATAGCCAGCCAGGCAGCCCTATAACCAGCCAGGCAGCCCTACAGCCAGCCAGCCCTACAGCCAGCCAGCCAGCTATACAGCCAGCCAGCCATACAGCCAGCCAGCCCTACAGGTCTGGTCTAGTGGCTTCTTGAAAGGCCTCTCTACTTAGCCCCGTTTTCCATTTGCTCAACACCCTACGTCCAAACAGGGTGTCCCATTTCCTAGTCTCAGCAGAGATATGGTATGCGTGTGACCTCAGCGAGAGAGGACTGGTGGACTGTATACCCTTCCCATAACCCTGAACACTGGGGCTTCACCCAGGCCATATTAACACACTACTAAACACACTACCAAACAGGAAGCAGACAAGACACTCCAACTGCTCCGTCCTGTCCCCTCAAGGTCAGAGGAAATGACACGGGGACGTGCATCAGCCCTCAGCGTGTGTGTGTGTGGGGGGGGGGGGTTATCAGATTGTCCGCCACTCCGCTGTCACACAGGACTGCCGTAACTGTGACGACCCAGCTGCATGGAGCGACAACATCAAGACAGCCTGCTCCTTCTTTTCCACACTCTAGCTGTCTCTCTACCTCACCCCCTCCTTTTCTTCACACCCCCTCCCCTGCCTTTACCCTAGCATGCTCAGAGTCCATGCTGAGGGCTGCAGAGCGTTGCAGAACAACTTGTTTTGGTGGAACTGACATGATGCTCAGCAGTGGTCAGGGACAAAGACAGATCTAATGACCCCCTGCTAAGGGAGAGACCATCCTCGGGTCTCCAACACTGGAGACTCCCTCACAATTAGCAGCAGAGCTCACTAGCACCTCCACCCATCTAGGAAGAGCTGCTGCAATTTACATCTTTATTACATTACAGATGTAATGGCCAGACTATGCTGTGTGTGTATGTGTGTGTGTGTGTGGGTGTGTGTGTGTGTAAGTGCATGCAATCATACATCAGTGACTCATCTTAGCCACCAGGGGGAACCCTAATTAATTTAGAGGCTGGCCGTAGCTGTCGTAAACACATTAGTGACTTACAGCTCTGCTTCACTCCCCCTGAAAACCGGGGGGAATATGGAGGTCAACTCAGGCAGTGTGTGTGTGTGTGTGTGTCATGTAAGAAACCCTGTGTGAAAGCCCCCCCGTGACATGCCAGTCGGGTCTTCAGTGCCGTAGACAGAGTTGCCTTCCAACACACGCATGCACCCATGACACACACACCATCAGCTGCTGTGGAGGTTCACGAGGGGTGGCAAATCACCCACCCTGCCACTGCCAACACACACACACACACACACACACACACACACAGAGGGCCCTGCATCTCCATGACAGACGAGGTGAGCGGGTCCATGTGTACATGGATAACGTCTCAGTTGTTGTTCTGCTTTAGGGGGCTGATCCTATGCAGGTCTGGAGGAATGGACGCCTCTCTTCCAGTTCCTCGAACTTCCAGGGGGGCTTTGAGGTCAGGCACAGTGAAAGTTACAGTTACAGCCGAGAGCTTAAGCAAGTCCCCTATGCCATGACAAAAAGGAGGGGTAACAGCTTGGTGGTTGGAGCATTTGACTGCAGATTAAGAGGCTGCATGTTCCTATATCCCGCCGTATGTCGTTTCAGATCAAATCGTCGTACGAGATGAGCTGGAGAAAGATCTAAAGAATTGAGAAGGGACTAGGATCTGGTTGAGACGGGATGTGGGGCCTGTAGTAGTACTGGGCTAGGCTGGGCTGTGTTAGGCTGGGCTGTGTTAGGCTGGGCTGGGCTGTGTTAGGCTGGGCTGGGCTGTGTTAGGCTGGGCTGGGCTGTGTTAGGCTGGGCTGTGTTAGGCTGGGCTGTGTTAGGCTGGGCTGTGTTAGGCTGGGCTGTGTTAGGCTGGGCTGTGTTAGGCTGGGCTGTGTTAAGCTGGGCTGTGTTAGGCTGGGCTGTGTTAGGCTGGGCTGTGTTAGGCTGGGCTGGGCCCTGCTGTGTTAGGCTGGGCTGTGTTAGGCTGGGCTGTGTTAGGCTGGGCTGTGTTAGGCTGGGCTGTGTTAGGCTGGGCTGTGTTAGGCTGGGCTGGGCTAGGGTAGCTGGTCCCTGGTGCCCTTTATCAGATCTGTCAGGGGGAAAAAGCATTTCACGGCCGAGTGAGTCCCTCTCTGCTGCACCCCGCATTCCTCCTCCATCTCTATCCCCCCATCCCTCCATCATCCCCTCTTCCAGCCCGGCCTGGTAGGATTAGGAAGAAAAAATGTTTCTCCAGGAGGGGTGACATGGACATCCTTCTGAGCTGCTGCCCCACCAGCGTGGGATTAGACTGAGGACAGGAGAGGGGTGCTGACCTCCGCCAGCACACACACACACCACACCTCCCTGCTAAGCATCCATCCAGACAGCTGTGTCACTCTTTTCTCCTGTCATCTCCTCTCCGACATCTCTATGTCTCTACATCCAGACTGACAGCTCTTGGCCTGTGTGCGTGCGCGCATGTCTATAAGAGTGTATATACAGTATGTGTGTAGCCAAACTGACAGCTCTTGGCCTGTGCACGCGCGTGTGTGTGGGTAGCCAGACTGACAGCTCAAACTCCTAGCCCGCCTGCCTGCTACTCCGTGCTCTGTGTGCCGGTCCAGCCAGCCAATCAGAAGGCATCTCTCCAGACACTGCCAGGGGCCAGTCACGAACTCCGCTGGTAGGTTGTCCGTTTTCCTCTTGGTGGGTATTTTAGGAAAGGTGTTTTTAGACTACCAGGCCCCTCCTTCCCTCTCCTGCAGTAAGCTAGGAGCTGTAAACAGCTGAGCTCCAAGTATTCCTCCCTCAGAAAAGCCAGGGGCCTGTTCCATAAAGCCAGGTTACTGAATAAGCTAGGCTTGGGTCAGGTTTAGTAACTGACATAAGCCTGGTTTATTCAGTAATCTATCTTTATGGGACAAACCCCTGGTTTGGACTCGCTATAGAGTAGCTATAACCATACAGCACTCGTACTGGACAACACATGGCAAGCCTTTTTTCTGATTTACTAGCGCTATTCCGGTAGTGTGTGTGTGTGTGTGTGTGTGTGTGTGTGTGTGTGTGTGTGTGTGTGTGATGTGCTGAGCCATCAGTCCAGTCATATTTGATATTATGGCCACGGGCAAAGTCAACAACACACAGAGGACACCCACAACAAAACACACACACAGTGCTAGACATGACTGGACACGCTGCGGCAGGCAGGCGTGTGTGTGTGTGTGGCGGCGTGACTTACGTCGGGGTACTCTTTTACAGGCACAAACAGCTTCTCCTGCAGGTGGATGATGGGGCCCAGAGCCTCGGGCAGCTCCATGGGATGTTTGTCTACCAGGCCGTTCACTGTGTCGTTGTACATGTCCTTACGTACTCTGTTGATCTCTGCAACGACAGGGACACACACACACACACGTCGTTAGACGGGCGGAGGGGTGGGGAGGTTGAAAACGACAGACACTGCGGTTGATACTTTAGGTTAGTTTACCGGGGGTTATTTTAGGCGAGGAAGAGGTTAACAGGTGCAGGCGCGCACACACAGCTACACACACAGCTGAGGTATGCGGTCCTATGAGGAGGTGGCCTAGTGGAAAGACAAGGAGTTCATTCACCCTGCTACAGGGACGTGTCCAGAGGTCAGACACACACCCCACAGGATCAACTCCATTGGTCACGCTGGCTGGCCTCTCACATGTGCCATCACAGACACACACTCACTCATAGCCCCGACTAACCAGGCTCCCTCTTCCCTATCTCCTGATAGTCAGGGGCTCTGCATAATGGGGGGGGGGGGGGAGAGACGCAGAGAAGGGAGGAAAACAACTGGTGGTGGTTATCTGAGGTCAAGGAGGGAGGGAGAGGGGGATGGGAGCGTGAGGGGATAGCAGGTCTCAGGTCTAGCTGCTATTTAAACCCCAAGCTCCTGAACCCTATACTGCACATAGCTGCCCTGGGAGACCCGGGAGAGTGTCCCCTCCCCAGAGCGTGTACTCTGCCCTACTGGGAGGACGGGGGTCAACTCTAGACCCACCGCTCTGCATACTGATGCAGAGCGAGAGAGCATGTGTGTGGGGCTAACTGAGGTGGGGTGGGGTGGGGGGGAGAGGATGAGTAGGGGGGAGGGAGGGACTGGAGGGGAGTCCCCAGAATAAATGATTGACGGGGTGTGATCGATGGGTTTCTGACACTGTGGGAACATGAGCACACACACAAACACACACACACAAACACACATCCGGCAAGCAGCTGGGCCGACCTATGGAGAGAACACCTGCGAGCCATGTGGAGAGAGCCAGGGACCCTGGCCAGCATCAGCCCCTCACACCAGCCCCTCACACCAGCCACAGTAACCAGACCTCCTCATCCCTCCATCCCTCCGACTCTCCCAGGGGTGAAAAGGAGGACAGGCGTCGCGGCTGGCTGACATCATCTCCACTCAGCTCGTCTGCTCTTAACCTCTCGTGTGTCTCGTCGTTGTGGTCATGTAAACCCACCCCCCCCTCCCACTGGGACGGGGGGGGAACACCATCAAGAAAACATGAAGCCCCCCCCTTCCTGTCACTGTTAATAAACAACCTTGATACATTCTCCGATGTCAGTGGAGCTGACAGGGAGAGATGGTGGTTGCTCTGCGCAAGTGTCCCTGAGAACGTTGTTCGATTGTCAGAAAGTGTGTGTGTTATGCTAGATCAGCTTCACACACTGCCTCAGTGCATCCTCCACTACCTGGAACGCTTCCCTCTGTAGAGACAGGAGAGCAAGGAAGAGCCACCACTGAAAGGTCTCCTCCACACCTCCCTCCACAATTTAATTTCCTCCCACTAAAATGTCACATTAACATAAAGAGGTTGGGCCAGGCCATCAGCGGTGACGTGCGACATTTGACAACCTCTAATTTCGGCGCCGCCAAAAAGGCCCCCGCCAAGTCGTTTGTGCGTCGCGCGGCTCACCTAAAATGACCCCCTGCCTCGCGCTCCACGCACACACATTTGTCTCTGTCCACCTCGGGAAAACGCTCTTTACACAGAGAGACGCTGCTGCTCACTGAGGGAGAGGGAAGGAGGGAGTAACAGTCAATCACCACAGAGGAGAGAGAGTAGAGGAGAGTTTGGGCGACAGGAGGAGAGGAGATGAGAAAGAAGGAGAGGGAGGGAGAGAGAGAGAGGACAGAGGGGAGGAGAACAGAGGAGGGAAAAGAAGAGGGGGATGGTGAGAGAGGGAGAGAGAACAGAGGAGGGAGGGAGAGAGGAAAGAGAGGAGACCAGACAGCTGCAGAGGAGTCCTGAGGGAGAAGTCTACAGAGACGATGCTTAGAGTTACAGTCTAACCCTCTGGACAAGGGAGACTAAAGACTGGAGGGGCCACAGCAGCTGGTGTGTGTGTGTGTGTGTGTACACTTGAGGGTTGTATGAGGTAGCTTGGGTAATTAACAAATCCCTCTCATATTAGCTCAGTATAAGTGTGTAACAAAGGCCCTGACTCAGCAATCTGATGACACACACACATCTCACCTGTAGGTGAGTGGAATCACATGCCAACAAGAAAGATCGCAACAATCCCTGGCAGCAATTTGACTTGAGCCACTGTTCCCTCCTGATAAAGGACCTGAGGATGAAGCTCTCGCTCTGCCTCCCTCCTCCCATCCCTGTTCCCTCGCTCTGCCTCCCTCCTCCCATCCCTGTTCCCTCGCTCTGCCTCCCTCCTCCCATCCCTGTTCCCTCGCTCTGCCTCCCTCCTCCCATCCCTGTTCCCTCGCTCTGCCTCCCTCCTCCCATCCCTGTTCCCTCGCTCTGCCTCCCTCCTCCCATCCCTGTTCTCTCGCTCTGCCTCTGGTGGATTCCTGCCCTTTCCTGCGCTGATCTGCACCACCAACCAAAATGTCACAGTCCCTTGTTCACTGAGTGGTCTGCCCTCCTTAAGCTGCCATGACCACGGCAGGGGAGGGGGGTGGAGGAGTGACTGGGGGTGTGTGTGTGTTAGGGGAAGTTGAGGAGTGACAGAATGTGTGTGTGTGTGTGGGGGGGGAGGGGGTGTTCCTTGTGCCCCAGTCTCAATCCGAGTCAATGACAGCTCGGCCAGTCTCCAGAGACGTGAGGAGCACTCAGAGCATCTCTCCCCCTGGGGAGCAGCTGCTGGAGGGCTGAGGTCTGAGGGCAGACGGCCCCCATCAGCAGCTCATCAACCACGTCCATCCTGCCCACCTAGGCCTCCGTGTCCCCAGCACCCACTCCGCCCCGGGCTCCACCTCTCCCCCACCCTCTCCTCCTCCTCCTCGCCGGGGGAGCCAGGACGGAGTTCTCCCTCCATTGCGGCTGCCAGGCCTGTTGCTCACATCAGCCGCTTCTGCGGTGGGTGACCAAATTCTCACCCGCACACAAAACCCCCCACCGAGTGTGTACCCCCCCCTTACACACACACACACACACACACACACACACACACACACACACACACACACACACACACACACACACACACACACATACTGGTTAATGTACCCATGTGAGGACCTTGACTCAGACCCCACGAAGTGAGGGCCACCCTATCTGGAGGAGCAGGGAGTCTGCAAAAATATATTTTAGCACTAGGTGGCTCTCACGAGGCCAGAAGTCACCTCAAAATCACGATACACTCGTTAGAAAAAATATGTGCACAGACCCGCGGGTGTGAGGACCACTGGTTACTACTCTGTTACTAGGTAGATTTGAGATCACATGACTTTTCTTTTGTCCACCACCGGATCGCCATTTTCGGTATATGCCGCTCATATACTGACTATGGCTTTCACTTTAGTTGTCGACAAACCAATTTGCACGAGTTTGAATTAAACGATTTAATGTAAAAGCAGATTGTGGTGTATGGGTTTTAATGGACTTATTTTGATTATGTATTTTAACTACCGAACTATTACAGATGCGTTAGCAATTTTCGCATGAAATGATTTAGGTCACGTAAGCACACAAGCACAAAGATTATTTCAACAACGCCGAATGCAAATCTATTTAACTATTAAGCAGTTTAATACCGTAAAGTCACTCACAAAATAACTGATACCTGCTAAAAAATATATTGACTTACCAATACGGCTGACACATGTTGGCAAATTTCTTTAAGATCTTGCAGTCTTTTAGAGCGGTAAACCGCTTTAAAAAAAGATCTACAGTATTCATAACTCCTGACGTCAGTTAACACGAGTTAGCTAGCACAAGGAAACTGGTTAGTTATTTAGTTTACAGCAATCCTGGCCACGACCAATCAATGAAGCATGAATGAAATCCATAGACTATAAGAATGTTGGCCATATTAGTAAATTAGCAGAGGGGTTGATAACGCAAAAGCATTCATTATAATCTGAATCAGAAACCGGTTTATTTCCAAGTTGCCTACGTTTTCACATACAATAAATTATATTTGGTGCTGTTGGTGCAGACAAACACAGTAGTTATATAAAGATAAAAATTGTTAGTGGATAAATGAGTGGTTCTCAACTGCCTTTTTGTGTGTATGTTGGTGTGTTTCCCAATTACCATTTGCAGTTACATATAAAATGAAACCGATGTCCATTAGTCAAGAGAAATGTTAGATAGAAAAGAGGATACAGTAAATACAGTAGATAACTAGTTTGGTGTAATACAATATCCTTAAAACACCTGTCTTCATTCAATTAATACGTCACAGATATTAGGTGATTGAGGGAGCAATCAGACAGGCAGTTAGGTAGTCAGACATTCAGGTAATCAAGAGTCCAGAGCAGTCAGGTGGTCATATCTGACCTGGGAGGTGAGGGGACAGCAAGCCTTGTATAGCTAGTACAATGAAGGTCAGGCTTCCGCACTTGATAGAACAATAAGAAATCTGTCATGTCCTCGAGGTGTGTAGGTCCTCGAGGGTGGGCAGATTGCAGCCGATCACCTTCTCAGCAGTGCGGATGATACGCTGCAGTCTGCTCTTGTCCTTGGCAGTGGCAGCAGCATACCAGATGGTGATGGAGGAGGTGAGGATGGACTCAATGATGGCTGTGTAGAAGTGCACCATCACTGTCTTTGGCAGGTTGAATTTCTTCAGCTGCCGCAGGAATGACAAGAGCAGACTGCAACGTATCAACCGAGCTGCTAAGAAGGTGATCGGCTGCAATGTGCCTAGCCTACCCTCGAGGACCTACACACCTGGTGATAAATCTTGCCTAGGGCGCCAAATGTGCTAGGACCGGCACTGCCTGTGTGGTTCTATGCTGGCCTGTGTGGCTGACTGTCATGGCCTGTGTGGTTCTGTCCTGTCCTGTGTGGTTCTGTTCTGGCCTGTGTGGCTGACTGTCCTGGCCTGTGTGGTTCTGTCCTGTCCTGTGTGCTTCTGTTCTGGCCTGTGTGGCTGACTGTCCTGGCCTGTGTGGTTCTGTCCTGGCCTGTGTGGTTCTGTTCTGGCCTGTGTGGTTCTATGCTGGCCTGTGTGGCTGACTGTCCTGGCCTGTGTGGTTCTGTCCTGTCCTGTGTGGTTCTGTTCTGGCCTGTGTGGCTGACTGTCCTGGCCTGTGTGGTTCTGTTCTGGCCTGTGTGGCTGACTGTCCTGGCCTGTGTGGCTGACTGTCCTGGCCTGTGTGGTTCTGTTCTGGCCTGTGTGGCTGACTGTCCTGGCCTGTGTGGTTCTGTCCTGGCCTATGTGGCTGACTGTCCTGGCCTGTGTGGTTCTGTCCTGTCCTGTGTGCTTCTGTTCTGGCCTGTGTGGCTGACTGCCCTGGCCTGTGTGGTTCTGTCCTGGCCTGTGTGGTTCTGTTCTGGCCTGTGTGGCTGACTGTCCTGGCCTGTGTGGTTCTGTTCTGGCCTGTGTGGTTCTGTCCTGTCCTGTGTGCTTCTGTCCTGTCCTGTGTGCTTCTGTTCTGGCCTGTGTGGCTGACTGTCCTGGCCTGTGTGGTTCTGTCCTGGCCTGTGTGGTTCTGTTCTGGCCTGTGTGGCTGACTGTCCTGGCCTGTGTGGTTCTGTCCTGGCCTGTGTGGCTGACTGTCCAGGCCTGTGTGGTTCTGTCCTGTCCTGTGTGGTTCTGTTCTGGCCTGTGTGGCTGACTGTCCTGTCCTGTGTGCTTCTGTTCTGGCCTGTGTGGCTGACTGTCCTGGCCTGTGTGGTTCTGTCCTGGCCTGTGTGCTTCTGTTCTGGCCTGTGTGGCTGACTGTCCTGGCCTGTGTGGCTGACTGTCCTGGCCTGTGTGGTTCTGTCCTGGCCTGTGTGGCTGACTGTCCAGGCCTGTGTGGTTCTGTCCTGTCCTGTGTGGTTCTGTTCTGGCCTGTGTGGCTGACTGTCCTGGCCTGTGTGGTTCTGTTCTGGCCTGTGTGGCTGACTGTCCTGGCCTGTGTGGTTCTGTCCTGTCCTGTGTGCTTCTGTTCTGGCCTGTGTGGCTGACTGTCCTGGCCTGTGTGGTTCTGTCCTGTCCTGTGTGCTTCTGTTCTGGCCTGTGTGGCTGACTGTCCTGGCCTGTGTTGTTCTGTTCTGGCCTGTGTGGCTGACTGTCCTGTCCTGTGTGCTTCTGTTCTGGCCTGTGTGGCTGACTGTCCTGGCCTGTGTGGTTCTGTCCTGGCCTGTGTGCTTCTGTTCTGGCCTGTGTGGCTGACTGTCCTGGCCTGTGTGGCTGACTGTCCTGGCCTGTGTGGTTCTGTCCTGGCCTGTGTGGCTGACTGTCCAGGCCTGTGTGGTTCTGTCCTGTCCTGTGTGGTTCTGTTCTGGCCTGTGTGGCTGACTGTCCTGGCCTGTGTGGTTCTGTTCTGGCCTGTGTGGCTGACTGTCCTGGCCTGTGTGGCTGACTGTCCTGGCCTGTGTGGTTCTGTCCTGTCCTGTGTGCTTCTGTTCTGGCCTGTGTGGCTGACTGTCCTGGCCTGTGTGGTTCTGTCCTGTCCTGTGTGCTTCTGTTCTGGCCTGTGTGGCTGACTGTCCTGGCCTGTGTTGTTCTGTTCTGGCCTGTGTGGCTGACTGTCCTGGCCTGTGTGGTTCTGTTCTGGCCTGTGTGGCTGACTGTCCTGGCCTGTGTGGTTCTGTCCTGGCCTGTGTGGCTGACTGTCCTGGCCTGTGTGGTTCTGTCCTGTCCTGTGTGCTTCTGTTCTGGCCTGTGTGGCTGACTGTCCTGGCCTGTGTGGTTCCCTCCTGGCCTGTGTGGTTCTGTTCTGGCCTGTGTGGCTGACTGTCCTGGCCTGTGTGGTTCTGTCCTGGCCTGTGTGGCTGACTGTCCTGGCCTGTGTGGTTCTGTCCTGTCCTGTGTGCTTCTGTTCTGGCCTGTGTGGCTGACTGCCCTGGCCTGTGTGGTTCTGTTCTGGCCTTTGTGGTTCTGTTCTGGCCTGTGTGGCTGACTGTACTTCCCTGCATGGTTCTGTTCTGGCCTGTATGGTTCTGTTCTGGCCTGTGTGGCTGACTGTACTGCCCTGCGTGGTTCTGTTCTGGCCTGTATGGTTCTGTTCTGGCCTGTGTGGCTGACTGTACTGCCCTGCGTGGTTTTGTTCTGGCCTGTGTGGCTGACTGCTGCTGTGGACCTCCATCAAAACAACAATGGATCACTATCTGCTACTCCCAAACCGGGCACACCGGTTTGACCAGGAGAGCACAGGACCACAAGTAACTGATTATTACAATCTTAGTTTGTTGCATGGGCTGATTCACTTAACTATAAAGTAATTAAAACAAAATAATAATATATCTAATAATATATCTTAAAGTGACCAAAACGCGTTTTCCATCAACAATCCTTAAAACAGTTTTCCTCCCTAAATTGCCCTCTCTGATTTGAGTCCTCTGACTTACACACACCACTGACCACCTGTCATAAACATCACTTCAACTAGCTATGCAACTCAGAACCTAGTGGGGGAGGGGTAAGTGAGTTGTGCTGTGCTAGAAGCCAAATCAAATGTATCAAACTGCCACTTACCAACCTCTCCTAAGGCCACACAAAATGCAGCCTGAGGTCTCCCAACTTTTATGACTGGCACAAATATTTATCTGGTTATATTAGGAGACTATTCAATGTGGTTAATTAATCTATACCAAATATATTGCACGCAATTACATCATTGCATAGACTATGCAATGCAAAGTTTGGCTGAATATCAGATAAAAAGTTTTGTCATAAGTCTGGAAAATCTCACAAACAAGCTAAAAGTAGTATTATATATTTTTTAAATCCTAAATAGAATTTATTTACATATGTAAAAAAATCAGAGTAAGCTTGATAAGTCTCTGTCAAAATTTCAGATCGCATTCAGTGAGTGCAGAGCAGTGGGGGTGGGGGAGGGGTATCTGGATAAGCGCGTCTGTTAATTGACTAAATGTATCGTTTTCAAACTGCCACTTCACAACCACTCTCCAAAAGCAACACAATATGCAGCCTTATGTCTCCCAACTTTTATGACTGTCACACAACTGTTTCTGTTTATGTTAGGAGACTATTCAAAGTGGGCAATTAATTAATCCATACCAAATAGATTTCATGCAATTACATCATTTCATAGACTATGCAATGCAACGTTTGGCTGAATATCAGATAAAAAAAATCGTCATAAATCTGGAAAATCTCATGAACAAGCTAAAAGTATTATTATTTTTTTTATCCTATATACATTTTTTTTACACATGTAAAAAAAAATCAGAGTAAGCTTGATAAGTCTGTCAAGATTTCAGATCGCATTCAGTGAGTGCAGAGCAGTGGGGGTGGGGTATCTGGATAAGAGCGTCTGCTAATTGACTAAATGTATCGTTTTTAAACTGGCACTTCACAACCACTCTCCCAAGGCCACACGATATGCAGCCTGTCTCCCAAATTTTATGACTGGCACACAAATGTTTATGTTAGGAGACTATTCAAAGTGTGCAATTAATTAATCTATACCAAATACATTTCATGCAATTACATAATTGCATAGACTATGCAATGCAAAGTTTGGCTGAATATCAGATAAAAATTTAGTTTAGTCACTATTCTCTAAAATCTCATGGACAAGCAAAAGTAGCATTATTCAAAACCTTTTCCTTAATATGTACGTATAGAATTCATCAACATATGTAAAACAGAGTGAGCATGATATCTGTCAATAAGTCAGATCGCAAGTGCAGTGCATGGCAGAGGGGGTGGGGGAGGGGTGTCGTTTTCAAACTGCCACTCTCCCAACGGCGCTTCGTGCTTCGCGGAGAGATTGACAGGCAGAAATTTGGGCAATAGTTGCTGCAAGCATTTTATAAACGATCAAATGGTGTGGGAAAAGTCGAAAATTACAAACAGGGGCAATGCAAATGTGCGCACACATTGAAATATTTGACCTGATGCACATCATAATGAAACTAAAGCAGAATCCGGACATTTTCGCAAATTTAGAAATCTTGGCCAGACGTTTTTTTGTCCAGGAAAAATTGTTTTCAAAAATGTCAAGCCAAAATCGCCATTGATTTTTATAAACTTTATGTTTGGCCTAGATTGTAATAAAAATTGAACTAGCAGCCCTTTTACTTGTTTTGCCCAAGCTCAAATATGATATGTGAGACATTTAGTAACTGATATAAACGTTAATCCAGGTCTATGTATTGCATTTGGGTTTCCCAAATGAAGCAAAAGCAGGTGGCCACATCCTTCCTCTCTCTTGGTCATGTGGTAAAAATTCGAGCCAATCAGAAAAATAGCCCTGATTCAGGAACCAATCAAAAAAGGTCTGCGACTCAATGGGAAAATCCGAATGCAACACCAAGCCTGGCCTACAGGGGTGCACTAGAGCATAGAGCCAAAACACAGTTTTTGACGGCCTACCACATAGGTGAGGACTTTTGCTGAAATTTGCAGAGATGGATGCCTATGGTCATAGGGTGTCAGTGTAAGAGTTTGAAGCGATTTGCTTGTGAGGACCATCAAAAATGTCCTCACAAAGAAAAATGTCCTCACTTTAAAGGTCTTTTGTCAGGTTGTGGTCCTCACAAGTATAGTATTACAAACACACACACACACACACACACACACACACACACACACACACACACACACACACACACACACACACACACACACACACACACACACACACACACACACACACACACACACACACACACACACACACACACACACACACACACACACACACACACACACACACACACACACACACACACACACACACACACACACACACACACACACACACACACACACACACACACACACACACACACACACACACACACACACACACACACACACACACACACACACACACACACACACACACAGAGTGAGAGAGATAGGCAAAGTAGGCCTCCACAGAAGGGAGCAGCAGAGAGCAGTATAAATAGATGCTCACCCGCTCACCTCTATTCCAGCTCTGATGGAGTAGACAATTTTACACACTTCACTGGAATACCAGTTTGATGTATTTAGGTAGAGGGAAGGCAGAGCGTAGTATGTTTTTTTTGTTGGCAGCTCTGCGCTGTCATGTGGTGGGAGAGAATCTAATCATTTTGTAGGGCAGAGAGCAGCGATGTAAACCAGATCCAGTAGGCTCGGGGAATCACACCATTAGGAAGCTAAAAATACCAGATCCAGTGAGACACGGCTTCTCCTCTCGTAGAACATTCCGCGTGTTTGAGTCGTATATCTCACAGTTGACCTGTGAATAATCAGTGAGATCACTGAGTGAGTGTGTGTACTGCAGCTTTGGTTGAAGCTGCTAGTTCATGACTGGTATTAGTCAGCTAATACCCAGCACCTGAGAGGACTGGTCCTGTATGCCTGCTAACCCTACCACACACACACACACACACACACACACACACACACACTGCTGATGATTCAGATCCACGTTCCAGTTGTGCTGGCTCCACACCTCCACACACAGGGAGTGAGGAGAGTATTCTCCGACCGAGCAGGGGGACACGTTTTTCCACTCTGAAGGCCCTGCACTTTAGCCATCACAAAGCCTGGCTAAGCAGGGCGGACGGGGGCTTAATGCGCCCGTGTGTTTCCCTCTTCAGCAGCCCAGGACGGCCTGCACCCACATGAAAGGCCCATTTCAAAAAGGGCTGCCCAGCGTGGATGAGCCATGAAAAGGGATGCGCGCTCGGCTCTTATCTCCTAGCACAGACGTCTCTCTCTCCCCTCGTGGTGGATCTAACGGTATTATTTCGCCCCACGTTTTTTTTTTATTGTGGGTTTTGAGCCCCTGTAGAGCCTGCAGTGTTGATGACAGAGCCGTCCCAGGGCTCACACCCCAATAGGTCCCTTTACAGAGATGGAGAAAACAAGAAGGCCACACCCACCCCCACACACCCCCCCCCCCCCCACACACACACACACTCAGGGTTCTATGTAACTTAATTGCTGACACACCAGGGATGGAAGGCAGTAAAGTGTGTGTGTGTGTGTGTGGGGGGGGGGGGGGGGGGGGGGGCGGGATGACTTTGCAGTTAAGAGGCCGGGGGGAGAGATTTAGGTGTTTGTAGGAATCCTGCTAAGCAGTCTTGGTAAAAAGCTGTGCTGTCAGGCCTTTGAGCAGATAGCAGGCCAAGATACTCAATAAATTACTGGAGGAACAAGCCCCCAGACCCCCCCCCCCCCTCCTCCTCTGCACAAGCCAAGACTAGGAAAGACGCTAACACACAATTTGGTCTGGGCTGATGCTTTTACAATAAGGACCAAAACACTAGCTAACACACACACAGAGCACAAGCCCAATTGCGTGTGTGTGTGTGTGTACCTCGGAGCAGCATGTTCCACTCCATGAGCATCAATAATGAGCTGGAGCTGAGCTTACCAGTAGGAACGGTCTGAAGCGCTCTCGTAATGCAATCACCACCAATACTGATGCTGAGGCTGGATCCCTCACACACGCACACACATTACCTACCAAGGCGTGTGTGTGCGATGCAGTTTATCCTGAGAAAACACACCCCGAGGCCTTTGACCAGCAGGGCTGGAGTCTGGCCTTGGGGGAGCTCTGCAGACGACACAGGAAACAGAACAGCACCTCTGCTGCAGCCTCAGATGGGCGGCAGCCTCAGATGGGCGGCAGCCTCAGATGGGCGGCAGCCTCAGAGCCGCTCTGACAGCCATCAGTGGTGTTTACAGAGAAACGTCTCAAACGTTTAACTGGATTATTTCATCCAAGTTGTGTCCCAAGAAGCCCCGTCTTCTGATGAAGATGGGGTGGATGGATATTAGAAAGCATTGGTTGGTGTGTGTGTGTGTGTGTGTGTGTGTGTGTGTGTGTGTGTGAGAGAGAGAGCCTGCGCTAACCCAGTGGGCAGACCCATGCTGCAGTAACGGTGGCGTTTCGGGGGCTGAGCCGGCTGGCGGCAGAGCGATCTGACAAACATGATGTGGCTTAATGTGGCTCCTGGCATCACTGCCTGCATGACGACCACGATTGGATGTGTCAGAGCCCGTTACCGCGGTGATTAGACAACGAGAACAGACAAGAGACGTGGGCAGGAGCAAAAGCCCAGCCGCATGCTGGCACACATAAACCACACACACGCACACACACACGCACAGCAAATTGCAGGTGAGTCGTTGGTCAACTATTGTAGAGATAAAGAGAGCAAAAAGGAGAGGGAGAGAGAGTGTGTGAAAGAGGGATAGAGTGAAAGAAGGTGAGAGAGACAGAACACAGAAACAGTTTCTCCGCAGAGCCATTAAACCCGGTGACTAAAATTAGAAGGAGGGAGTGGATGGATGATGGCGGCTGATGATGTGAAGCTGCTTTATGGGGCTGAGTGTCAGTGGGGGGGCACACACTCAGCCCAATGAGCCGTGGCAGTGCCAGTTTCCTGCACGCAGTGGGGTCTGCAGGGGAGTGCAGGGAAACTGGCTGGGAGAGCCGGCTCAGCGCAGAGCCATAACGACTGGGTCATAATGACAGCCATGGGGGGGCGTTCATTAGTCTCCCCATGAACAGCCAGATGAGGGGAGCTGGGAGGTACTTGAGCAGGACACGCCCGAGGTGAACACCCCCCACTCCAAAAAAGAGAGAGAAGACAGAAAACCAACAATTGACCCACAACATGTCTCTCCTTGCCTCCCTGAAACTAGCAGTCACTGTGGTCGTCGTTTCATATAGCAGCTTTCCAGTGCTGGCTGTCAGTGCTTGCTAGTCTACATTCCTGAGGAATGTAGACAAATGTGTCTACATTCAATACAAATGTGGAACAGTTTCTGAGAGAGCAGGTAGGGACAGGGGAGGGGCTTGTGGGGAGGGGGACCAGGAAAGCAGCGCCGTGATGTTGAGGCGTAAACTGAATCTGAGGAACCAGACAGACTAACTGCAGGACTCGTTTGTACTCGCAAACACAACGCACACGCAGTAACACACACACACACTATTTACTCTCCGGCATCTCTGGGGAGCTCATTTCACCTGCCACTGAACGTGTGCTCACACAAACAAAGCCAGACCTGTACTGAGCTAGTCTCCAGCCTCACGCTCTCCATGCACCTCAACCCATTTTAACATCAAGAGGGTGTGTGTGTGTGTGTGTGCCTTGCCTCTCCTGCTGGATCAGAACACACAACTACCCTACCACATTGTGGCCGCAGGCAGACGCCCACACACACAGACCATAACAGGATGGGCTGCTGCAGAGAGAATGTGGTACAGGATGTGTGTTTGTGTGTGTGTGTGTACTGGAATGTAAGATAAGGAGGGGAGGACAATACCAGGAAAGGCAGGCTGGTCTGGTGTGTGGAAGCAGGGCCGGGTGAGGGGGGGGGGGGGGGGGGGGAGTGGGGGGGCGGAGATGGATCCTTCCTACCCCCAGGGTCAGAGGTCAGGGCGGGGGGGGTGGGGGGGATGCTGGACAGGGATGCTGTTTGCACCCGTCAGGTAGTGTACACACTTGTCTGGGTTTACTGCCAGACATACCGACCAACACACACACACACACACACACCCTTTTCTCCACCACGCAATAACAGGAAAGGTCCTGCTGTCAGAAGAGGATGAGAGGGGGGGGGGGGGAGGTGAAAGGGAGGGAGGGTGGATGCTGGCTGTCAATGTGCCCCGAGAAGATAACCACTACTTCCTGAACCGCCCCTGTCCTAGGCTACCAATCTGCACACTGCCAATGGGGATAGAGACAGAAAATGTGTGTGTGTGTGTGTGTGTGGGGGGGGGGGGGGGGGGCTGTGTGGGGAGGGGGGGAGGGGGGGGGGGGGAATGAAGGGAGTACAATCTCTCTGTGTTTATGGTCCTGCGTAGGGCTGCAGGAGTCTTTTCTCCCAGCCAACAGAAGTGATGTTATCACTTACACAGGCCTGTCAGACGACATGCCAACGTGGTGTGTGTGTGTGACTGTGTGTGTGTGACTGTGTTTGAAAGTGAGACTATGAGCACCGCATTCCTGTGGCTCTAGTTAACAGGAAATTAGGTCATGAGATAACAAGGACTGTTTATACCTCTGGTGAGGGCTTCGCTGAGAGGTGTGTGTGTGTGTGTGTGTGTGTGTGTGTGTGTGTGTGTGTGTGTGTGGGGGGGGGGTTAGAGAGCTGGAGGGGTGGGGGCCTGAAGCTGGTTTCCAATGCCTCCGATTTGTGTATGAGGAGGCCTGGGGCCAGACGACAACCACCCCCCTGTTCTCCACAGCAGCCAGCCTCACACCTCATGCATGGCTTCCATCAGACAATGGTCTCATGTCATGAGAGGACCTGCTGCCGAGTAACACCGTCTGTGTGCACGTGTGCTGAAGCTGGAGGAGACGTCAGGTGACGGTTGCGTCAGGTGATGTAGTATCATTAGGTGTCGGGGTATGGGGGTCTGCTCTCACTCGGTCTAAACTGTGTGTGTGTGTGTGTGTGTGTCCGTCCGGTTCTAGAGGGACGATGAAGAACCACCTTGTCAGTGTGTGTGAAAACGGACCCAATGCAGGGCGAGGAGCAGAGCAGAGCGCCTAGCAGAGAGAGGGTGACCTGGTCCTGATGCAAACCGACAGGCCCGGTCCAGGCCTTTAATGTCACCACTGGTCCTCAATGACAGAGAGGAGATGTAGCCCCCAGGCTGGGTTACTACCATGGAGGGAGGGAGAGTGCAGAAGCGAGAGAGCAGAAATGAAAAGTCAGTCAAGAGAACAGAGGGAGGGGGGAGGGGGAACGAGACATAGACCAGAAAGAAAATAGAGACAAAGAGAAAGACATGGTTGAATGAGCAGAGTGTGCGTGCGACCGTGTGAGAGAGAGGTGAGCGAGAGAGGAGAGAGAGAACGCGAGAGAGAGAGAGAGAGAGAGAGAGAGAGAGAGAGAGAGAGCGCAACACAAGGTTTAGAGTGGTAAGCCGAGGAGCGATGGAGCGTCCTTGCCAGGATGAGCGAGAGGAGACACAAAGACAGGAAGAGCAGAGTAATGCTGTTGGCCTCTCTCCCGCAGGAGCTCGCTCGCCCATCCTCCCAACACATGTTCTCCAGTAGGAGGACGCACTGTTTACCACGCCAATGCCACACAGGCGCTTCGCATGTTCTGTACAGCTAAACCTAATCCATCCCGCCTGAATCAGGGGGGAGCTGGGGAGACGCTAACAAAAGGTAGGCGGAGAGAGAAGGGAGAGATGAAACCAGTGTTTTAAATCAGTGAGTCGAGACGTTTCGAAGCCCGGAGATGGGGGAGAACAGACTGACCTCCTGGCGTGCTGGGAGGAACAGTAAACCAAGAGCAGTCTCCCTCCCTCCCTCCTCCCCTCCCTGCGGTTCCAGAGTCTCCAGGACAGCAGAGCTAACATCACCTGGATTCTCCCTGGTAGCACCCCCCCCCCCCCCCCCCCCCCCAGCCTGGCTCAGTGGCTGCCCCACTCTCAACCACTTAGCATCGGCCCCTGTGTATACTCATGCTATCTTATCTAGCGCCACAATAAAACTACACCTCGTAATCTTTATGGACAGACAGTTGCTACTTGATCCCAGATGCAGTAGAGCATGGTGAATGGAGTGGTCTGGGTGGCTATACTACCCTAGCAAGCTGGTGTGGGCTACTAGCTAGGATATAGTGTACACTTGTCCACTACTGTGTTGGGAGTGCACTTTGATACTGTGGCAGTAGTGTATACTTGTATCCTAAAGACCACTATAGTAATGTGATAGTAGGGCATACTTGTCTACTTAAAATCACTATGCTAATGTGATGGTAGTGTGTACTTGTCTACTTGGCCCCAGGGTGTGTGCCAAGACAGGACCCAGATTACACAGGGGGCCATTGTGCTCTCAACGAGGGGGGGGGGGGGGGGGAGAGAGAGGTGACCTTGCCCTTAGCCTAGGAGATGACCTCATTCACAGCATAGAGGAATGTCCCCCCCCTCCCTCTCTCGTTCTTAGCACCCTCCCTCTCTCCCCATCGCTCTCTCGCTCTCTCCATCGCTCTCTCGCTCCATCGCTCTCTCGCTCCATCGCTCTCTCCATCGCTCTCCCAATCGCTCTCCCACTCTCTATGCTGGCCTTGCTCCCCTTTCCTTTCAGTGCACACAATCAATCAATTCAGTAACACACTAACACACTAACCCTTTCATAGGACCCACACAATGATTTCCCATTGTTTTCCACTGGGAACCCAGTTGGGATGCTTCCCCTTTAGTGTAATGGTGTTAAAGACCTCTTTGTTTCCCCAATTAAACCCCGGACACACAACTGCAGCTCCCGTGTCGGCGTCACGCGTAACACGGCGGCCCCGCTACGGCGGCCCGGCTACATGCAACAAATACTCTGAACAAACAGCAACAAATACTCTGAACAAACAGCCCTGACATCTGCAGAGTTCAGTCTTGTGTTGGCTATTCAGGCGACTGCAGCGGTTGTTAAGAGCCAGTGTGTGTGCTGTCGCTAAGGCCAGGGGGAGACAACTGTAAATGAGTGTACTGGACAGGGATGCTCATAATGAACCGTGTCACCGTTACCCGGCAATACGAATGTTTACCGGTTAATACTATCGGTTAAACAGTGTTGCCAATATAGCGACAATATTAATGATTAAAAATGATTAAAAAGTCTTATCTAGCGACAAAACAACTGACTTTCTGCTACTTTGGCTCTGATCTCTGTTCCTGTTGATTAGCAGCAGCAGATGAAACCGTTGGTTTTATGTCTTTTTCTTTCTAAATGAGCATCCCTATACTGGACACACAATGCTGAAGTAGTTCTGCTTGAGGTTCCTTGTCAGTAAACAAACCACATCCCGACTGGCCTGCTGGACTGGACGTCTAACCTGTTCCTTCATCGAACAGCAAAATGCCCCACAATCCCTCCACAAAGGTCGCATTACGCCAACTGTATACGTAACACTGTCCCCAGTTTTAGATGCATCCAGATAGCATGTATATGTGGCATGTTTACATGTTGTTTCTGTCACCCGGGGGGAGAACATGGAACATGCTGATGTCATGTCCTGGAGGGGTGGGTGGTGGTGGTGGGGGCTGTGCCCTCTGTCTGAATCCCAGTCCTGCTCTCTACATATGTGATGGCGGCGCGCTACGCATGACGCTCCCGTCTGCCTGGGAGGAAGGTCATCCGGTTGCCCTTGCAAATTGAAACAAGCATGTGCGCACACACACACACCTCACACACACACACCTCACACAAACACACCTCACAAAAAAAAGTTACAAAAAACACAAGCTGCTTTGGGACAGCTTAATTATTCATCGTTTGATTTATCATTCTCTGCAGGAGAGCTGCGGTGGAAGGTTGGAGCGGCAATCCCACTTGATCTATGGCCGGTGTGTGAAAGGAGAGGCCTGGAAACAGCCATTTTTGCCTGGGTTGTGTGTGTGTGTGTGTGTGTGTGTGTCTGGACCGAGTTGTTGCCTGCTTGAACTATAATAAGGAGAGCTGGACACGTATCTGCACACAGAGCAGCACCTGCAGAGTTAACCTGACAGAGAGAGGGGCGGAGTGAAAGGTAAACAGGTTAAGTGTGCTGTGCTCTGAGAAGGAATTCCTGAGGTGGCAGGCAACCGTAACCATGCCTCCCTGAGCAGGGAGGAACACGCCGAGCGAGAGCTTCATTTTCCTTAATTTCCCTCGGTTGAGGCAAAGAAAACAGCAGAGGGAGACAAGCGGAATAGACGGCGACTCTGGGAGGATCAGAAGAGGGCAGAACGGCACAGAGCTCACACGCCTAACGGTGGGAGACCTGCAGCTCGTAGACTCAAAACGCCCTCCCAAGAGAGAGAATACAAATAAAGGCGGAACAAGAGACAGAGAGCGACAGAAGAAAGAGAGAGAAAAGAAAGACGGCGAGGACGAGAGAGAGAGATGGTTGGAAAGAAGAGAAACTAACATTTCTAAAAGAACAAAAAATTGAGAGGGGTGGGGTTTGAAGAGGGTGGGAGAGCTATTCCAAGTAGTCAAAGAATGTAAGAGGGTGAGGCCCTACTCCTCGCTGTGTGTGTGTGTGTGTGTGTGTGTGTGTGTGTGTGTGTGTGTGTGTGTGTGTGTGTGTGTGAGTGTGCGTGTGTGCGTGTGTGTGTGTGTGTGTGTGTGCGGGACACAAACAACGTCTGGTCCCAGACTGTCTCTCCCAAATAAATTAAAATGAGTCACAGGAAGTCTACAAAAATGGAGAGGACGAGAGAGGACGAGAGAGGACAGAGAGAGGAGGAGGGCATTGGAGCTTTGTTCAACTCCCTTCATCCTTTAACCCAGCTGAAACAGCCTCCCCTCTCTCCCTCTCTGGAACCAGTAAAAACAAACAGCCGGACAGCCCATTCCTGTGTGGCTCTGGGTGTGACTTCCTGCAAGCAGACTTTCAGACCCAGCCAGATTGGAGTGGAGGAGAGGGGGGGGGTCACAGTTCACTAAAATAGTCGGTCAATAACAGCTTAGCAGATGTTGTGACACAGCCATTACAACATCCCTCCACTTCCCCTCGTCATCTCACACCACCATCTTAATATCTGCTGGTCGAACTGCTGTGTCACTGTGAAGCCAGCTGGCTAACAAATAAGGAGAAAACTATTTCCTATGTTGCAGGAAACAGATGGAATATTCTAGAATGTGTGTCTAATTACAGTAAGACTTGACAGTCTGATTAAACATCAGTCTGCGAGTGACACTCACACTTCAGAGTTGTTCGTGCTTGACATTCAGAATGGAAAGGACTAAAACCACATTTCAGTGCTGCAATGCAACAATAGAGGCGTATAAAACTAAAAACAGGAGCTCCTAAATAGCCACTAGGCTGTTTATCAGCCAGGAGGTGTAGGGAGGATTTATTGGGTGAAGCGAAATGCAGGCAGGCAGACAAGCAAGGCAGGCAGGCAAGCAGGCTGAGCCAAGCCAGCAGTGATAAGAAGGCCCCTGCAGTGGCGGGATAGAGGTCTGAGATAAGAGGAAGGGCCTGACGCTGAATGACTTTATCAGCCCTCAGAGAGGCAGGGGCCGGGGGTCAGTGGAGGGGGGGGAGGGGCTGTGAGTCAGGGGCCCCGGCTGAGGATGGATCACACAGACACCAGCATGCGGCCTTCAGATAGAGGCTTCTGGGACTGCCTGCTCAGGGCCTGGACCCAGCCCTGTCAACCTGACACACCAGCCATTACCATACACTCAGTGTGTGTGTGTTTGAGTAAAGGAGAGTCTGTAACTCAGCATTACAACAGTCAGAGGCAGCTCAGTAAAGCCACTCACTGAATGGGTCTGGTAATTAAATTCCAGCCTATAAGTGGTGCCTTGGGAGGGTGGAGGAGAGAGAGGGGGACAGCCCTTTTCCCAGCCCCCTCCCCTCTCTCTCCGAGGTCTCTTGCAGCCCCAGGCTATGTCTTAGTTTGCGAGCGGCACTCAATCTTGTTAGATGGCAAATTGATTGCATATCGAAGGTTAGTGCAGGTCTGGCCCTGCACTGCTCACACTAAGGGTCACACTGGAGACGGGAAATAAAGTGCTAGTGGCCTGCAGGAGAGAGAGAGCGAGCGAGAGGGGTTCTCGCATTGACCGTTAAGGCCTCGATAAACTCCAGTGTTGTACGTGTAGGCATGTACGTACGCAGGCGCCATTGCTCACCCCACCGCATACTTTATGTCTTAACGGGGGTTTAAAAGCTATGTCCACTAGGAGGTAGGTCAGCAATAGTTTGTACCAGACGGGAAGAATGTTGACAACTAGGCCTACTTTTTGTACATTAATAAACAGAGCAGCCCCCCCCCATGATTAAATTAAGCTAGCTGGGAATCACCAACACAGTCTGACCCTGGGCATGACCTTAGTCTGCTGTTAGCTTTAATAAGCATACAGGCTCCAACTGAAACTTTGTGAACCCTTGGACTAATCAGACCTATTGAAACCTGACCTATTGAACATCAACAGAGATGTGCAACTATTGGCAGGGAGAGAGGGAGTTCCATACTGACTTATGGCATTTTCTCTCCTTACCAACTGCCAGTTGCACACCGTCCTAATGTTTTATGGCTCCTCCTGCCAAGAGAATATACAGTATAGCAATTTGAACAGGTTTGTTTGCTGGCATGTCAACTGAGGATCATAAAAATAAAAAAAACTGGAAGACGAGTGTCACCTTGGAGATGAACAACTGCTGTGCAAGGGAATCTGAACAGGGCCTGTCAGACTCTACTGTGACCTTGACTAGCTCAATACACACCTACACACGCACACACACACACACACACAAAGCTACACATAGGCACCTCAAGCACACACAGGCATCAAACGCACTTCTCTCCTTCACACGCACACACACACTCTCTGATGGTCTAGATTGAGGGGAACTGGGAGCAGTTGTTACACACACGGGGTCACAAGGGGTAATGCTCTTGGTGTCTGCTTTCTCTCGCCATGGAAACAGCTGCACATACACACACACAAAACATTGCACACGGGGGAATGTGTGTTAGCTATATATGTGTGTGTGCGTGCAGCTGTCTGGGCTCCTCTGAGAGGAAGAGAGAGAGAGACAACTGGAAGACAAGCTTTAAGCTTCTTTCCCATGTCTCTCTCGTCTTGGCTGTCGTTGTCCATCCTTTATGGGCAGAGCAGACAACGCCACAGTCCATTTATACTAAACTAAAGAAGAAGAAAGAAACTTTCCTGCTACAGGTTTATAAACGTTGTGTGTCGTAGTTTTGCCTGCACATTTTGTACCTATTTTCTCCACAGGGAGCTAGCACAGTCATTAAGTTAAGTATCAAACAACCTCTAGTATACTGCCTGTCTTTGCTGTTCAGTGCTATAGTTAAAACTCAGGCATGGCATTCATTCTGCTCTACAGGGTCACCTTGACAGGCTAGCAGGGAACAGCTGGGGTTCCTACAGAGACAACATTTCCTGCCAGACCCTAAAACAATCCCTTCTTGTCTTCCTGGATAAACACGCCAACTTCCCGGACACAGGTGAATCCTAGTGCCACTACATCTGCTCTCTGAATCGCTGCTTC
Source organism: Osmerus eperlanus (assembly GCF_963692335.1). Classification (NCBI taxonomy): domain Eukaryota; kingdom Metazoa; phylum Chordata; class Actinopteri; order Osmeriformes; family Osmeridae; genus Osmerus; species Osmerus eperlanus. The sequence continues at coordinate 13,031,267 of NC_085026.1, read as the reverse complement.
TGGACAACCCAGTTAAATCAATAACACATATATAAAGCTCTGGAAAAAAATTAGGAGACCACTGCACCTTTTTCTTTCCTGTGAGGACAATTTTGAGTGAGGGACAGAAGGGTAGAATTTGAGACCGCACTGCAAATACCCTTCTGTTCCTTCCACAAAAGTCCTCAACTTTTTTTTTTTGGAAAGAAAAAAGTTGCAGTGGTCTCAATTTTTTCCAGACCTGTATAAACGTATTTCACGGGAGTTAGACAGTCCCCTTCAAGACCTGTGTGCACCAAACACAACCACATGACCGTATCCCAATCCTGGCCCGCGCACATCGAAACGCCTGTGGTTGATATAAACAGAGTGAGAGATGTCTCCAGTGATCTGGGCTGATTTAAATCACAGTGAGCTGTTATCCTTGTTTTTTACCACAGAGCATATGTACTTTGTGGTATGCAAATGTCTCTGGGCAACAGCTAAGCACTCAGTCCATTTATACATCACCAGGCTCCTTTATACAGACTGAGAAGTGAGAATGTGAGGCAACAGGTTCTAATTAATCTGTCCTTTTCTGAGTAGGGGACCTGGAGTAGTGGGTTTGACAGGTTAATGTCTATGCAATAGCTTAAGGTTCTAAAGGACATACTAGTGGAATTACTTTTATTTAAATAATTGGGGATTGTGAGGAACCTCAATTTAAAGGGTGAAGTAATAGTTCCAGACCAGACAGACACAGAGGTCTCTGAGCTCTGGTGATTTTGATCACACACACACTAAACATTTGGCAAAACGGTTCAGTTTTGGGGCTGCTGCCGTGGAAACTCCGGTAAACTGTGGAACAACTTTGTCGGCTCGCTAGAGGCGGCCAGGGATTGAGGGCCAGCGTAGCCTAGCCCAGACAACTTAACTCAAACTAAGCCATGGTGATAGAGACGTGTTTTTATTTTAACCCTTGTGTTATCTTCGGGTCATTCTGACCCATCAGTCATTGTGACCCACCGTCGTATTGCGACAAATTTACCGCATACAAAGACAAAGTGAAGCATTTTCTTTTAACAGCTAGGCTGTCTCAGACCCCCCACATTGCAAAGGTTAAAAGAAAATTATTTTAATTTGTTTTTGTATTGGGTAAAATTGGGTAAAAACAACAATGGTTCGTTATGAACCTTTGGGTCATGTGACCCGAAGGCAGCACGAGGGTTAATCTTTACATGACTGGGGAAGTCAACATAGAAAGTGTTCTCTTGTGAAGCAACAACCTCGCCAATTAACCGAAGTTTATTTAATGTCCAAGTTGACATACAGATACTGTGAGAGCGTGAAGATAAAGAGAGAGCAATACAGAGGCACACCATGTTGCTGACTGCGTGGCCCTTTTCACTCATTGTCCAAAAGTGGAAGGGGTTTGGGGTTGTGGGGGTTGGGCAAAAAAGTAAGGCGGAGGGATACAGAGAGGTAAAAAAAAAAATCTGTTTCCTGTGTCAAAACCTTGACGAGAGAGCGAGGTAGGAAGGTAAATAATGTTTTAAAAAAAGAGTTGCTTCAAGTGTAATAATTTAAGGAATGTCTAACAGGAATGTTCCAGTCCGGAAGGTTTATAGTATAACTGAAAATTCAGCATCTGTAACCAAGTCTAGTTGGTGGCAAAACTATTTTGTTTTACAAGTGCAAATCAGATAATTCGTGTTCAAGGGTTTGGACATGAATGTTGCAGCAAGGGGTCTAGAGGATTGTAATGTTCAGTCTTGCAACCATTTAAAAAAAAATGTTTACAACACGTATAGGACCTCCCACACTGGTCTAACTACTCTCACAGACTCAAACTACTCGTCACTGAAACTGTGACGAGTTGTCAAAATAATCTGACACGGCCTTCCCAAATTCCAGTTCCTATCTCATTAATACTGCACTACCATGTTTTACGTTTTAGATATCTTCACTGCATTTATTTGCCTTAGTGTCAGCTCTTTCCAAAACAAGCATGATATTGACAGAATCTGACTGGGACTGTCCGCGAGGGGGATGTGGCGCTCTCTAGCGTCACCAACTCAATTACATAAACCTCACTAGAAGTAACAAGCATTTGTCCTTAACACAAAATAATTATAATAATATGTCGAGTTACCGATTTTAGAACAAGGCGCTTCAACTGGGCGATCCTAGAGAGATGCGCACCGTTCCTGACAACAGTGGCCCAAAACAAAGGCGACATGGTTAAACGGGTAGATCAAACATGACGGCTGCAGTTCGTGGGAAACCATTTCTAACACGTCGTTGTGTATAGGGCATATGTAACTAATCCAAGTCGATAACGTTGTGATTAAGCTACAAAGTGTGTATTAGCCACCACTCAAAAGTTCTAGGGGTTGTGAAATCTCTGCAAACCAGTAACTCGCTGTCCATTGTTACACCAAGACGGCAACAGCCTGGCACATTCCGATGTGTTCCTATTCAGTAATTTTGTTGCTTGGCAAATGTTTTAAAGAAAGGGCGATCCACTTCCTCAAAAGGCCAAGAAATGTAATGGTTTCTTTGTTTATCTGCTTTTAGTCTTGTTATTTTGAGTATTTTTTTACAGGCCCGTGCAAAATAGCTAAACCTAACCAATTTTACCCTCCACGAGAGTTTGATGGAACGCGGACGAGCCATGGCTGTCTACCATTCCTCGTGCAAGCGAAAACTACCCCTGCTGAAACTTCGACTGGGACATAATGAAAGTTATATCGTTTTAACCAAACAAACCAATAACATATTGTCACATCTACTTGATGCAAACAACTTATCCGGATAATACCGCGTAGGGTAATTAGCTTGTATCATGGCTAGCTAAAACTTTTCCGTTCGCCATCGTCACAACTCTTGAATGCACAACAAACTGGATGTGCTACTCGGCCTCCAAACTCCCGGATCACATACACCCATCCTCGAACAAACACCTACTAAACTAGTTGCTTTTTCTTGCAGACGTAACTTGGTATACCAAGTTAGAAGGGGAGTTTTGTCGTGCCGTGGGACTATTTAGCAAACAAAACATTTGAGCTTGGCTAGTTAGCTAGTGCGTTCCTGCGCTCCTCAATGCAGCAAGCATGCCCACCGAGGGTCACAGCGCCGTGGTCACGCTTTCACTCCCGTCTCCCCATTTCTACAGACGGCATTTACCTTCATCCAGAAGCCTCTCCAGGTGTGTGAAGATTCCGCAGAGATTTGGCAAACTGGTCATCAGCTTCTTTTCGTTTAACAATTGCATCAAATAGTCGGGACTCGGCCTCGGTCTCTCCTTCACTTCGATCTCCCCGACCATCATCTTTGCGTCGAGAGTGCGAGCAAACCACCAACAGAATCCTTTTTTATGAAAAGAAAAAAAATGTAAAAGAAAAAAACTTGCGGATCAAATCCCTCGTTCCCCCCCACGTTTCGATGGCTGTGGTTAGACGACCCTCTGGACAAAATATGATTTAAATTGTTGTTTTCGTTAGAGCGGAGATAAATAAAAGACCGTTATCTCCTCCCAAATAGTCTCATTCGCCGTATACTCTCCTCAACACTGTGCGCTCGGGGACGTTCCGATTAACCACTGTGTCAGCGCGAGAGAGTATTCACCAAATGCGTCCGCCCCCTTTTTGACTATTGGTCAGCCGTGTTTTGAGGGGTGGTGAAATGCCAATAGGTATCGTTGGTTAAATGATCTACAGAGATTAGAGCCAATTGTGAGCAGCACAGCAGACCGATATGTATTTACACATCTTGCTCTAGCACAGTTGCTCAATTTACATGAACAGTAATATTGTGCAATGTACATATATTTCCTTTGAAAATAGCTCCTCCTTTTTAGAATTCATGATTGAAACCTTGCTCTTTATCCGTTTTAATGTATGTATTTCATGTACTGGATACTGTTATAAACCCACAAACTGTATGCCTTTACCATATCATCTGTTTTATTGGTTTGTCATTACATTGTAACAGTCTTAAAGTTGGATAAATTCATGGAAATACTTTTTTTTGTTTATTCAATCTGCAAGTGCAAGTTATAAATAATAGATTTCCTTTGCATCTAAGAACATGTTCTTTGTATTTGTACAGTTTTACATTTTACCAAATGTTTATTGAATTCCATCTTCTTCATACAGACAGTCATTGATCCCTATTTTACAGGTTAATCAGATTACTTATTTTTATTGTCCTGTCCTTGGAAAGACCTTTTTAAATATCACCTTGGAAAGACCTTTTCAATAGAATAGTAATACAATAATCAATGGCTCACACACACACATGTACACACACCCTAGTTATAGAGACTGTCTTCAACAGTCTGTCTTTGTAATTCACTAATACACATGAAGCCCACAGCTATGCGCTGCTTCTGGCAGCTGTCCAGTGTGAGTGGGGCCCAGCTAAATCTGAGATCTGACCTTCCCCTTCTTTCAATTTGTCCGCTTGCCTCTCTGTCTTTGTGAAAGTAGTCCCTGGACTAGCGTATGAATACTCAAACAGCTGCACTCTGACCTCTCAGCTTAGATATCTGTAGTATGTCAGGCTCAAGAATACACCTCTGGGACTTAGACGCTGGTCTCTCCTTTAAAGAGGGGATACCACACAAATTCCTACAGATAACTTGAGTTAGCTAGAGGTGGTGTTGTGTGTGTGTGTGTGGGGGGGGGGGGCGGGGGTGGTCTTACCTACTGAAACCATAACATTGAGGTATGGTATGTCTTTCATACAGACGCCATCTAAAACTACAGGTGGTGAGGTGAAAACATAACAGACAAGTCTGGGTTTTTACTTAAAGGAGAGATGAAGATTCCTCTGGCTTCAAAAAGAGGCTGGCTGAGAGGGAAGAGATAGGAAATGGACTGGGAAGGTCCTTCATTTATGTGGTTTAAAGAGAACTAAATTGTTCATGGTGTTTGCTTCATGTTTTTTTCTTCTTCGTCCGACTGTCTTTGAACACAAGTGAAGAAGAAAATAAAAAAGTCAGAGACTTCTGGCATCAAAAAGATCTGGCATTTATTTCAGGCTTTGAATATGGGTTTAGTTCTTATCTCAATCAGCGCGCATGGTAATTTGCACCTTGCCTAGTGCGGTTCCTTCTGAGATAGGTCATGTGGTCCTGTAGTGTGTGTGTGTGTGTGTGTGTGTGGGGGGGGGGGGGGTCTGTGTGTGTCTGTATATGTATGCGTGTGTGCATACGTACGTGTGTATGTGTGTCAGCAGCCTGTAAGTGACGAGGAGAGATACTAATCCCCCCATTGCTCCGCCAGCGCCTGTGTTTTCGTCATTTTTTAATAACACGGGTTCCATTCAACAATTAATCCAATTAAGAGAGCTCCGGATAATTAATGAACATGTGTTTAGCCCCTTTTGAAGAGGGGGTTAGCATGGATGCAGGAGGCAACCCTGGGCTGTTAGTGGGAGCAGGGAGAGGGGGCAGTGGTAGACAGAGGCCCAGAGAGAAGGCACTGAGCCCAGGGGACAAACTTCCTGCTAAGCTGGCTGAGATAAGGCTGTGTCTCTACCATAGCACAACACAAACCCACCGGCTCCTGACAGTAAACAGACACAAAACAAAACCATTTCCTTTCCCTACTGTATCCAGTTTTACTTCAGGCCAATGTGCGTTACCAAAATCTGGGTCATTCAGAGAGAGAGGTAGGGAGACAGTGGGGGAGAGAAAGAGACACAGTAAGCATTGTTTGAGAATCTAATACAAAGAAAAATAAGCTAATTCAATGACTTACACTAGATTGAAGACTCCAAGCAAACATCCAAAACCTGTTCACAAGAACTGGGATTAGATTTCTAATCCCAGGGAGTCAGGTGGCTGAGCGGTGAGGGAATCGGGCTAGTAATCCGAAGGTTGCCAGTTCGATTCCCGGTCCTGCCAACTGACGTTGTGTCCTTGGGCAAGGCACTTCACCCAACTTGCCTCAGGGGAATGTCCCTGTACTTACTGTAAGTCGCTCTGGATAAGAGCGTCTCCTAAATGACTAAAATGTAAATGTAATCATGTCAGCCAGTCAGCTGGGTGGTGACAGACTTCACATGATGGATGGCGCCTTCTCCACACTGTCCTAACCCTACCTAGCTTAGGCTCCAAACAATGTCGCAGTTGAAGGTCTCCTTGTTGTCCTGGTCCTTGTTGTCCTGGTCCTGGTGCTGGTCCCGGTCCTGGTCTGGGGAATGACACCCCTGCCTGTTGTCACAACAAGTGGGGAAAGCTGCAGCCACCACTGATGGAGTGTTCTGATAGGACAAATCTCCTCCAATCCTGCCAATCATCAATCAACGCCGGCGAATGACAACACACACATCAGAGTTACGACCTCGGCCATTCTGACAGGTGGAGGACAAACCATAAAAACAACAACTTTCCCCGGATGAGTGTGTGGATGTGCGTGTGTATGTGTGTGTACTAAAGGCAAAAGAGCAGAGGGTGAGAGTGTTTGTGACTGATAAGGACACCTGCAGAGGAGGAAGAGGAAGATGCAGAAGAGAGGATCTCCATTGATTTCTTCCCTCCAGAGATTGAGCGAGAGAGGGATTGATCCTGTGGTGTGTTGTGGTGCTCCTCTGAGATCTTAACACAGACTGCTCCACATTGATAAGAACACACAACATAATCCTGCAATCACTCCGCCAACACCGACAACACAGCACATCACTACAATTTAGAAGTGGAAAGAACACAGGATATTGGGTTAGGGACTCTTCTCAGTTTAATAATACCTAAAGGAGGTCATATTTACAGAGCAGTATGAGGCCCAAACCCAATCCAGTTCCACGGGAAGGTGTTGACGTCGCCCTGCTGTTGTTTGGGATTGAGTCTGTGCGCTGACACCTGCAGGATGGAGCAGGAGGGAGATAAATGGCACTTGTGTCCTCCTTCTGCACGTGCTCCATGGCTCTGGGACGACTCTTTCCCTCCCTTCCTTCCACTATTCTTTCTCTTTTTCTCTCCAACCCTCCTCTCTCTCTCTCTCTCTCTCTCTCTCTCTCTCTCTCTCTCTCTCTCTCTCTCTCTCTCCCTCCCCCCCCCCCCCTCTCTCTCTCTCTCTTTCTCTCTCTCCCTCTCCCCCCGCCCTCTCTCTCTCCCTCTCCCCCACCCTCTCTCTCTCCCTCTCCCCCCACCCTCTCTCTCTCTCTCTTCCCCTCTGTCTCTCCTTCCCTTTTTCTCTCTACCAGAGTGACTAGAAGAAGACGGATGGTTCCCGGGGGGGCGTTTATTTCTGTTGTGCTGTTCTCCTCTCTCCCCTGCTTCATTGTTGCTTCTAACAATCTGTCTTTTGATAGGAGAGCAGTGCTGAGAGGCATGGTTGCTCCACACTACATAGATAAGGCATATGTGTGAGTGTGTGTCTGTCTGTGTATGTTTGTGTGTGTGTGTGTGTTATTCACCTGCTTTAGGCTTGGACTGGGCATGCAGAACCGCAGCACAAGCATTCTTTGTAGTGGGCCCTTGGTGAAACAGCTTGTGTACATACGCCACATCAAAGGATAGGTCCTTGACGGCAACCACAAACCCACCCAAAGTGACAGATACAGGCAGGCACAATCCCATCTAGCTTTATGTTTATACAGGCGAGTAAACCCAGCGGTGTCGTAAAAGCCCAGTTGTCGGCTGAGGTGTCCTCTGTCCTCTGTATGTCTGGCTGGGTGAGTGAGCACGACAAGCAGCCGGCTAACGTCTCCTCTCTCTCTCTCTCTCTCTCTCTCTCTCTCTCTCTCTCTCTCTCTCTCTCTCTCTCTCTCTCTCTCTTTCTCTGCAGCTGACTGCTCCTAAATCTCCGGGCAGACTGGACAGCTCACTCTGGGCAGGCGTTCAGGTGAAACAGCTGCCCCAACCCCTCCGTCCGTCTGTCCGTCCATCCTGTTGACGCAGTTGCTGTCAAACACACACACACCTCCACTCTCCCACAATCCATTTCTTTCACCTGGATTCCCTCAATGCTGTCGCTGTATCATGGCCTCCATTGTGTTTTGCCTGTCGGTTGCTTGCGTGCGCCTGTCGTGAGGGCATTTCAGTCTCTCTCCCTCTCTCCCTTGGTTCCTAGCCCCACCAACTCACCTGTCTCGTCTGTAATCACCCAGCGGTTGTGCATAGTTGCAGACCTCCCCTGTTATTACGTCCCCTTGTCAGTCTTTGTCTGATTGTTAGTTCTTTTTTACCCTGCGTAGGCTGTTCCTGCCCCTACGTGTTTCCTGTCGACTTTGCCATATTTTCTTTGGAGCCGGTCTGCCTGCTTTCTCCTGCATTTGGGTCCACTTGCTCTGCCACACCCGTGACACTCTCGTCACCGCACACTCAGCTGCAATGTCTCTCTTGCTGTCTGCAATCTCTTCCGCTCCCGCTCTCTCCTAGCCGTTCTACTCTCTCACAGTCGTTTCTCTGCCCGGAATGTTCTCACTCTCTGCCTCTTTTTGCTTTCTCACTTCATTCATCGTCTCTAGACTCTCTACTCCCCCCCCCTGCTCTCTCTCCCTCTATTCTAGGTAAACTGTGTACCACCAGCCAGTCTCTTTGTAGTGTGACTCGCCATACACAAAGCTTTTGTTCTGCTGCCACTGCTGTGATGCAGCGAGACAGAAGCACAAGGACACACTCCGGCTATGCAGCTGAACTCAACTCTAGACTAAGGGATGGGAAAGTCACCTTTCAGCTAACGTAGCTAACCAAGCGCTAACACAGAGCTAGCCCCTGAGCAACAGAGCTAGCCCCTGTGGGGGAGGGTGTGTTTGGGGGGTAGTGACTGCTAGGCTAAACAAGTGGTAGGGGTAGGGGTAGTGGCAGGGGCAGCTGTTAAGGGCCAAAGCTGGCCGGGCTAATTTTAGGAATCAGTGCTGAGTGACCGTGCCCTCCCCCGGGGGTGACCCCCTCTGACAGGCTCAGATTACAGCAGAGGGCAGGATTAGGACAGGATTAGAGTTGGCTGTTGAACTCTTCCAGGAACACCCCCATTCCCCTGAGATGGCAAGGGTGGAAAAGGCTGGGAGGCTACTCCCTGACACACACACACACACACACACACACACACACACTTGAGGAAAACTACAGCACAGCATGGCCCAAACAGGATCAGTGACTTCATACCTTGGATGAGAGTGAGGTTTTAGCAGAGCTTGAAATTCCCTAATCTGCTCCACTCGTATCAGGACGGTTACCAAAACTACAAAATGTTTGAATCACATGTTGGTGGATACTACCCCCCACTCACTGACAACCTACACATGTCTGATGATCTGTCTCCACACAATAGGAACGTAATCATACAATCCACTGAAATGATCTGAACCTACAATCTGTTCATCAACAGTCAGATTCTAGAATGTTCTTAAGAGAGCAGAATCACGCTGGTCCAATCTATTCTTCAGTCTGGAAACAAAGTGAAGGCCGTATGTGTTTGTGTGACCGCGAGTCGGGAGACGGAATGAGAAACAGCTCATTACTGCATGAGCCGGGAGGTCAGGTTATGATCAACACAATGTTCTCCAAAATGAACTTTCTGTGCTGTATTTTTTCTACTCATTTCATTTCCAGGAACAAAGAAAGAAGCAAGGGGAAGGGGGGGGAGAAGAAAAACCATGCAGCTCATTTCATTTCATGCTGGGCTTTCCTCAGCAGTGCGTGAGTGTCTGAGAGGCTGGCCAATCAGAGCCAGTGTACTGAAACGCTTCAGACGAGGCCAAATAACGCCTTATTTACTCTCTCTCTTTCCCTCTATCTCTCCATCTCTTCCTGCTCATTTCACAGTTCACTTGCATGAGCAGTTTCTGTGCTGCTATAGTGGGTGTCACACACACACATGTCTAGGGCTGTATTGGTAGAGATCTGAATAATCTAACTCCTTTCTCCCTGGACACTGAGACATTTGTTAATTTGCACCTTGATGACTATGCTAAAGGGAGAAGAATTCCCTCCCCTGTGGAAGTAGTTGTTCCAAAAAGACTGTCTTCACTTTCTAGCACACACCCCTTGAGGAGTAGTGTCCACAGTTGGATTGGGAGGTAAACTGGTGAAGACTTAAAGGTGCTGTAAAGCAAATTCCATGATTTGCTTCTCAGTACATTATATACTTATGAATAAGTTGCTGAAAGCATGTGCAAAGCTCTAAAACTTTGTTGCACTGAAAAGTGGAGTTAGACCGTTGAACAGTTTCTCACCCGTTTTCAGCTCAGGTTTTGTTTAGGCGGGGCAAAACCCAACCTATCTACTTCACAGCCACCTATCTACGTCAGATCATAGACCGTTTATATAACCTGCTGTTACTCAGCTGGTACAATGCATAGACAAAGTAAGAAACAGTAACAAAGTAAAACATAAAACACTCAGAGACTGCAGGTAAGTCTGTTCTGATATCTGCAATTGATTTAGCTAGTTGTTGCTGTTGTTGCTAAATTCAATAAATTCGAGGAGGCGGAGCTTCAGCTCCTTCAGGCGCCCCCCCCAGTATCAAGCAGAGAAGACTGCTGATTTTCTCACAATTTCAAAGCCTAATTAACATACTTGTCTGTTTTTTTTCATTCGAATTTGGATGAGTAGTTAACAACACATTCTTCTGTGGGGTAATGAACTTACAACTCATTTTCAGTTCTGCTTTACTGCCACTTTAATGATCATAAAAGCTGTGTTCCTGTAAATTTGGTTTGGGACAGCTTCATGTCATGTCAGTCATATTTGATATGCTTTTGTTGCTGCTTAGCAGTTGTAATAGTAATGTTTTAGTGTTATTGGTAGGTTATAGGTTTTACACAGCTGTACATGCAACATACCTAATGTGTTCGCATATTCCTTTGTCTTCCAAGGGCATCCCATATGGTCTCCTGCAACCACTGAGTGAAAACCAGAGATGGTGCAATTTGAATCTCTATAATTCAGACAATCTTTTCATCCATGTAGACCTAGGAGTGTTGTTTACTAGGTGATTCAACATCTTAAACTCACAAGCCTGGCCCATGGTGGGAGAGCATGATGGTGGATCTATCATGGTGGATGATGGAGCAGCACAAGCCCACGTATGTGTGTGTGTGTGTGTGTGTGTGAGAGTGAACTCCGCCCTTAGTAGAGAGAAATCAGGCGGAGCGAGCATGAGGAAGATGTTCCAGAGTTGATCTGGGCTCCTTGTCTGGCTGACCTCATGTGCTCTAGGAACAACAGATGATCCGGGAGTACAACGGCACTTAGGAATGATCGGCTGGACCTGATGTTGGTTTCCTCCAGGATCACAATGTCTCTTATTGAGAGACTTGTTGCTTTTGTTGGTTTGTTGTAACTGTCTTAAAATGATTGTACTCGCCGTGAAATATATTATTGTTGCTTGCTGGGAGGTTGTTTTGGGCAACGTGTCTTTGTAGCTCTCCATACTGCTCCTCTCTGAATGAATCATTGAATGAATGGAATGTGGATCTGCCGGTCATTCATACCCAGGTAGAGGACTCCTTACCTCCTACCGTACTCTGGAATGAGCTGAGGGGAGGCTTGACAAGGCACACAAAACACAACACCTGAAAAGCCCATGGAGCTGCTCGGAAACATGATTTATGTCAACATGATTTATTGTCCTGCATGTACTCTGACACATTCTTTTTGCATTTGTTAATCTCTTTTAGGCAGGAAAGAAAACGAGGAGACGAATATAATAACGAGTCACATAGTAAACAAAACTGAGGAACAGCACGGTTTGAAATTGAAGTTGAAGCCTTCTCTCTTGACAACATTCAGTACTTCCTCTGCAAGTCTGTGAAGTGGTTTGGTTTGAGACATGCCTTGCATTAAGAGCCTGTGCTCCGAGTGTCCTTGTTGTGCGAGTCAGAAATCAATTAGGCAGGCTTTCTGCTGTGGGTCCTGGCTGTGCCCTGTGAACAGCAGTCTGACTAATGCTGTCATTGTGTCTGGGAAGAAGCACTCATTGTGACTGGGAGCTCTGAGCAGGAATCTCATTATAACTACTGTACAGTAGGAGGACATGGGATGAAAGGGACTGGAGACAGTAGCGCAGTGGAAGTATGGGTGCATTCCTCACACGCAGCAAAGACATGGTGTCTTTCCTTCTTCCTTCCCCCATGGTTACTGAATGTTCTAGACAAACAACACACACGCATAGATACCAACAATGAGTGAGTGAGTGTTTGCACACATGCAAACACTCACTCGCCCACACAAACACATCATGTTAATGTTGTGGTAAAAAAAAATGAAAATGGAGAAGGTTACCTGTAGAGGTGTGTGTGTGTCTGTGTGTGTGTGAGTGTGTGTGTGTGTGTGTGTGTATGTGTGTGAGCGGAAGACAGGAATGCTGCCAGCCTTCATTCTTCAAGGCATTTCCCAGCATGCCTGGGCATGCTCCACCTCCAGCCGAGGTTCTCACAGGAGTGTCAGTATTGGCTCCCTGCCTCGACTCACACAGGGAAACAGCTTCAGCACAGCCGATGCCCCTCTCTGTCCACCCGTCCATCCATCCATCTATCTGCCTTTGTGTTTTTATGACTGAAGTTCAGTGCGCTGTACCTCACAGAGACTACACAACCAAACCTGGCTAAATGAGGGCAAACTCAGCCAGTGTACCCCAGAGGCATTTAGAAATGAACATGTAGAGAGTGACATGAATCTGACAATCACGCTTTAATGAGAGACAAACACAGTTGTTTTTGTTTTCTGGTTACTTTGTTGTTCTGTTGTTTTGCTTTCTGAACTACTGTTTTCACAGAGGATAGTGTGACAGCAGTACAAACATGCCGTGGCATCCTGAGACACAGACAGCTGAAAAACTATAATGACCTGCAGTTGTGAATTTAATAGGTAACAGGCTAGGGGGGGGGGGGGGTGTAGAGGTGTGTGTGTGTGTTTGAATGGGGGGGGGAGTCATGCTCAGTTGAGCATGCAGGACTCGTAGGTGGGCACCATGTACTTGATGTTGATGAAGGCGTCCTCGCCCCCGTAGCGCTCAAACACCTCCAGGGTCTCCTGGATCAGGTCACCGATGTTCTCCCGCTTCTGCTGGCTGTAGTCGATCCCGTCCCCAGAGTTGACTGGACAGGCGGAGAGAAGGATGGACAGACAGACAGGCAGGGGTTAGCCAATACCAACACTGAGAGGCAAGTACCTAGTCAGGCAGGTGGACAGACAGACAGACAGATAGCAGACACTCACTCACACACACACACACACACACACACACACACACACACACAGACAGACAAGCAGACACACACAGTCAGAAAGACGGGCAGAAACACAGATGGAAAAACCTCCCCAGTACTGGGGTGGAACCTTTACAGCAGGTGAGCAGATACACTTGTTCCAGCAGAGCTGGTCTGACAGAATATTTCACAGGCTTCTGCAGCATCTGATGTGGCTACTGTGAGAATGTTTCAGACTGATTTCCAAACACAAAAAGCTCACGGAATTCAACTGGCAGTCCTGACTTTCTCTAACGCTGCACATCTAACATACAGAACAGCTGCATTGGTGTCTTCAACCCTACCACTGCCAGTCAGATGGCCCTGTGTGTATGGAAGGCCCACCCAGTCATGTGGATCACATGTGGTGTGTCATCTCACAGACTGCTCCATTGTTGCATGGCAGCATGGTGATGCATGACACACACTCGGCATGTTCAGTGACCTGAGCTGCAGTGATATTCACTCTGTAGTGTGTGGTGTGTGCAGAAGTTTCGAAAGGTTGAAAAGAAGGTTTTCTAAAAAAAAAAAAAAACTTTTCGAAACTTATTTTCCAAAACTTTTTTCAAACCATTACAATATTTTGGGACAGATCTAACGTTAGTTCAGTTTGGGATGGTGAATTTTGCATAAAAAATAAAGTTTCAAAAGGTTGAAAATATATTTTCTCTGTTCTCCTCTCTCCTCTCATTTCGTGTGTGATGAAAACGTTTAGAAAAAAAGTTTTGAAAGGTTGAATTTTTTTTGTTGAAAAGATTTCGAAAGGTTGAAAAAATGTGTTGAACCAATCATTCATTTTATATTGTTATGGTCTATTGTCCTGCAGTTGTCCCAAGGTCTGAACTGTCCCAGACATCTTTTTCATGGTCTCCGGAACGACGGGACACCATTAATTTCGAGCCCTGGGTGTGTGTGTGTGTGGGAGGAAAGGGTTGAGAGATAAGGGTGAGGCAAGCTTGCATTGCCCATGTCCTTTTCATCCTATCTGTCTGACATGTTCACTGTTTAGAACACCACCACAGTCTTGCCCCTAGCCCCCGTCCTCCACCTAGCCTTCCCTCCAGCCTCCCTCCAGCCCCCTTCAGCCTCCCCCCTAGCCTCCAACTACCCGCCTCGGCCCCAAACTCCTCCCCCAGCCTGCTGCCATACTATCTGATTATTTATCTGCCCTCCATTGTGGCCTGGTGACAGAGAGGCCATAGAGAGCGGCCATAAAACTGTCCCTGAGGAGGGAGGGGGCATGTCCCTGCCTGTCACTGGGGAAATGATACACAGCAGCACATACACAAACACATTTGCACACACAAACACACACACGCACATACGCACGTACACCTACACATTGTATTACAAAGCTGTGCTGTAGTGAAGGAACTTGTTATTCAAACTGAAAAAAAAGAACCTTCCTGGAGTATCGTCCTTCTCTGCGCGCGCGTGCCCCGCCTCTCTCCCACTGACTCACACTAGTCTCAGTCATTTTATCAGCACCCAGCAAACTGCCAATCTCATTTAGCTGCACACACGAAACCCTTTCTGAAAGAGGTAAATATGGAAGGAAGGACCTTGGACAGGCACCCTCACCCCCATACACCTCAACCCCTGACACATAGACACAGTGCTCTGCTAGCTTACTGTAAGCACAATGTGGAATATAAATGGCTTGAGGTTGTTTTTTTTGTTGGTCTAAACTTTGTCTAAACTTCATACATATTTGAGCAAAATGAGAGAAAAAAACTAAGAAACAGAAACAAACGCTATATTTTCTACAATGTCTAAACTCTGTGTCCTCTGAGTCTGGGTAAGTAAATGGTGACAGGGGAACAGCCAGAAATAGAGCTAAACTCTTCACTGAGAAGAGAGGCGGTCGGAGGGATGGACAGAGGGACGGAGGGAGAATGCTGCAGCACCTGGAAGTTGCAGTACCTGCCTGTTAGTGCCCCTACATCAAAGGGGAACCCTTACCACCCAATTAGGACTGAAGAAAAACTCTGGAAAGCCTCCCCTTTCAGACTCTCTCTCTCTCTCTCTCTCTCTCTCTCTCTCTCTCTCTCTCTCTCTCTCTCTCTCTTCCTCACTCTCTTGCTCTCGATTTCTCCCCCCTGTCTCTCCTCTCTTTTGTTCTCTCTCTTTCCTCTCTCTCTTTCTGGCATGGCTCTCTCCAGCCTCTCCTCTAACAGCTCATTAAAACACAG
Source organism: Osmerus eperlanus (assembly GCF_963692335.1). Lineage (NCBI taxonomy): Eukaryota > Metazoa > Chordata > Actinopteri > Osmeriformes > Osmeridae > Osmerus > Osmerus eperlanus. The sequence goes on along the minus strand of NC_085026.1, from coordinate 13,015,917 downwards.
AGGGGCTCCTGCCACATAAAACAGGGCCTGTTAAGTAATAACTGTCTCCTCAAACCTCCCAGCCCACTCTACTGTACCCAGCTGCAATCTACTCTACTCTGCTCTGCAGTCTTCTACTCCACTGTACCCTGCCCCGCTTCTTACAGAGACTATTCAAGCCTTCTTTGAGCTTGGGTCTATTCTGGAGAGCCAGCCCTGGCTCCCAGGCTCTCCCAGCTTGTACCGCTCAGACGGCCAACACACAGGCATCCAAGCAATAAAAAGACCAAGCAACAAAGTCCTCTAAAAGGGAAGCCCCTCAATGAGGAATGAGAACAAGAGATCCTGAGTGAGCCCTTCCTGGGCTTTACAGGGAGAATGAAATCAGAGTAATGGAGAGAGAAGAGTAAGAGTAGGACAGGCTAGAGTGGGTGTAGTGGGAGTGGGGGTCTGTCTCTCTGAGGGCCCAGGGGTCCAGTCCAGGGAGGGACATGCTGTCAGTAGGGACCTGAGCCAGAGAGGACAGTATGAAGCAGCAGTCCTAAAGGAGAAGGTTCAGGTTCAAGCCTGGGTCAGCTGTGGTGCAAGTGGCATCCCAGTGGCCTCGCTACAGTTTGGAGCATGAAAGAGCCAAGCAGAGGAATTTTCAATGATTCTCAATATTTAAAGAGCAGAAAGAGTATGTGTTTAGGGAGCAGGGGGGGAAGGGTGTAAAAAGCTGCCTCTACAAATGTCCTCCAGCAAAACTTCCCTTTTTCGTCCTCCTTCCCCAGCTTCCTTTCTTGCTTTTGGCAATATATCCACAACCCTTGGCAGAGAGAAAATCTTTAAAAACAATAGGAATATAAACAGTGTGGGGGGGGTCTGTGTGGAGCTCAGAGAGAGAGGCAGACAGAGGCAGGGTCGATATGAAGCATATCCACTGCCTCGGTCAGGGTTCTGGGCGAATGACGTTTAAAGGAGAGATTTCTTCTTTTTTATTTTTAAAGGAAAGAGGAAGTGAAAATGTGTCTTGTTTTTGTCTTTCATGGTGCAGACAGAAGAGGGGGGTGGGTGGGGGGTGGGTGGTGTGGTGGGGGGTGGGGTGGGGACGTTGTTGGGCAGGTCTGGCTGGCAGCTGGGATTTGTGGTGTTTAGTCTGCTGCTGCCACTGTGTCTCTCTCCCCTCCCTGCCTCTCTCCCTCGGTCTCCCTTTCATTCCTTCGCTCCCTCCCTCTCCCTCTGAGCCCCACCTGTCGGGGGCCGTGTGGGCAGTCCTCCCAGGGGGGCGCGGTGACGTCAGAGCTCACCAGAGCTCGCAGCCCACCAGACCAGAGGCAGGACAACAGTCTCCTTCCCCTCTGCGCACTCTTCCTCCCATGCCGTCTCCCTCCCCCTGCTCCTCTCAAACCCCTCTCCTCCTGCCTCAGCTTTCACAACGACCTGTGTACCCATGTCACTGCATGAGGGACAGGCCCAGACCTCAGGACAGTGTGTGTGTGTGTGTGTACCGGTCTTAAGCCCCCAGGTCATGGTCATGCTGCTTATCGAGCACGGCGTTGGACGGGGTGGCACACCCCGAGGAGGCTTTAGGAACTTTACCGGAACATTCTCGCTCTGATCCAACATAACAGCCTCCACCATTGTTCTTAATCAACTAGCGTCTGTAGGTCAAGACTTACAAACGCAAGCAGCTTAGAGTTAGGCCCAACTATCCAGCCTGGGCATGGACACAGCAGAGGACACAGGGACAACAACATAACTGAGGTCAGTGTGGTGAAGAGGTGGCTTCACGTCTTACAGTGTGTTGAAAAAGGAGATGTGGAAACCATCAATCACACAGTAGGCAATGCTCACGTGGAATTCAGCGCCATGCTAGTGTGACACATGGGTGAGGCTGTGCGTATGGGGACGTGGAAATGTTTGTTGAAGTGTGTGTTTGTCTCCTTGACTGGGAGGGCAGAGAGAGAGGGGGGGAGGGAGCGAGGCTCACACTGCAAACACATCTGGAGGATATTTCCCCCCCGCACCACGGCTGTCTGGCCTATAATACCACACAACTGTTGGAGTGTGTGTGTCAGTGTGGCTTTGTGTGCGAGTCAGACAGAGAGAGCAAAGAGCAAAAGAGTGTGGTTGGGGTTTTTGCAAGTATTACGTCTATGATTGTGTCGTGTTTGCCTTCGTGTGTGTGTGTGCATGCGCTGCTGTGACATGGAGTCAAAGGGGGCGGCTGAACACCAGGGCTCTAATTAAAAGGGGCTCACAGTAGGACACCAGATCTTCAGCTCCCTCATAAAGAGGCCACTGGGAGACACTCTGGCAGGAGGGTGTGAGGGCTGAGGTGTGGGTGAGTGTGTGTGAGATGGGTGAGTGTGTGAGGGTGTGTGTGAGGTATGTGTCCCTGTGTGTGTGTGTAAAGTATTGTTGGGCAGCCTTGTGACATTCCCGACCCCCCCCCCCCCCCCTTCTCTATCCCAGAGGGCTCAACCCCCTACATCCCTAGTGCTGCGCTCAGAGACCCAGAGTGAAGGCACAGCTGTGGTTCAAACGCACAGACACGCACACACACACACACACACACACACACACACACACACACACACACACACACACACACAGGGGCTTACTCTTCTGGCACTGGGCCCACACCCGCTGTGTTCCTTCTCCACCTCACAGCCTTTGTGCGATCAATACAAGTACACTCTCATTCCAGCTCAACACAGCCAAGCACACAGGAGGGCTGCAGTCAGCTACATATACACACACACACACACACACACACACACACACACACACACACACACACACACAGGAGGGAAGTCATTACTCCATGACCAACCACACGCTAAAAGGGTAGCCTGAGAAAATATCTGCAAAAAACACCCAAACCCACACATCCAACTTTGCACTGTTCACAAATGTGCTAGGCTTATTTACACACACGATAGCTGACACAATCCCCAGCCACAAAACTCACAGAGAGAGAGAAAGAAAGAGAGATAGCAAGAGCAAAAGAAACAGAGGATGGAAGGAGGCAGTAAAAAGATAGGCAAGGGGGAGAGGATGAGGTCTGTTATTTCCGATATTCTGTACCCCCCTTCACCTCCCCTGTCCCCCTCACCACGCAGGGCCTGTGGCTGGCTGGCTGGCTGGCTGCTGGGAGAGTGTCAGTCCTGTCAGGTCAGAGTCGATGCCCTCAGATGTGCTCTCATTATGGCAGCTTACCTCAAGGTTAGAACTGGGCAGGCTGGGACGATCGATCTCAGGCAGGTACACACGCTAAAGGCTGCCCCAGTCCCACACACAAACAAGCCCTGCACTTTGAAATGACGCACACATGCGCGCGCACACGCACATATACAAACACAGGCCTGCACATACACAAACACACACAAACAAACTGTTGATCTAGATATGTACACACACAAATATAAAGACACACAAACACACACACACCGGTAAGTGTAGATACCCTCCCAAACACACACATATTCATGACAGAAACCTGTGTTTGGCTGTAAGGCCTTCCATATGTGGTTCAGAACTTCCATGTGTGTGTGTGTGTGTGCTGTGTGTGTGCTGTGCTGTGGTCTGGCGAGGCAGCAGTGAGGAGGAGGCAGCTAGGTGGTCAGAGAGGTGACAGCACCACTCTGGGTAGCTGCAGTATGATGACAGCTGTGTTTGACAAGATCAACATCTCCATTAACACTACCCGTAGATTGCGTCACACACGCACACCAGCACACAGACACACACACCCACACAGACAATGGTGCCTCTTAAATAACTGTGTGTAATACACAGGAACACATCCCTATTCCTCTGGCATATTAAGCAGGACCGTATAAAGACATCAAATTAGCATCTGTCATGAATAATAAATAAAATACAAATTATTTGTATTCACACACAGACACCTATCTCAGGCTGTGACCTTGACTAGTGTGAGCTAATAGTGAAGATATTAATATTCATAGAGAACAGCTTGGAGAATGTACCTTTGCACTGAGAACAGGTGTCTGGATGTGAGGAGCGGACTGTTCTGCTAACGCAAAACATCATTTACACTCCTTAATAGGAGCTCCAGCATATGTTTAAGTAACAAGAAAATTGTTTTGTAATCAACTCTATGTGTGTGTGTGTGTGTCTTGAGTGATGCTTGGGGTGTACAGTACACAGCATTTTGGACTCTAAGAGCTAGCCTCTGAGCCAATAGTAGGAAGATCTCGCTACTGCAGCTCCACAAGCAGGTCTGGGATAGGATTGGCGAGGTCTACAAGCAGGTCTGGGATAGGATTGGCTAGCTCCACAAGCAGGTCATGAGATAGACAGAGTTAGGGATGAGGCTGAGTTGAGGACAGTAAAAAGAGGAATGAAATCAAGTCCCACATGTTGAGACAGAAGCATGTGGCTCTCAGGTGGACACACCTGGACCTGGGACCCTGTAGACCCTAGCCTAGACAGCCCAGCATCGGCGTCACACACAGACACACACACGCCCTGACTGACACACACACCCACAATGCGCTCGGATAATGAATTTGGCTGAAATGAAACCACTTAGGGCTTCATAAAGGTGCTGAGTGCCCATCGATACAAGGAGATGGCTCAGTCATGCACACTCCTCCCCCTCCCCCTCCTCACCCCCTCCCTCCCCCCTCCCCCTCACCGCTCCAGCCATTCCATTAGCTTAATGAAGAGCCCCAAGAGCAATGGTATGACATCACCACCACCAATCACGTCTCTTAAACCACCCTCCCTAAAAGCCCTACCCCTTTTCACCTCACCATCTCTCTCTCTCTCTCTCTCTCTCTCTCTCTCTCTCTCTCTCTCTCTCTCTCTCTCTCTCTCTCTCTCTCTCTCTCTCTCTCTCTCTCTCTCTCTCTCTCTCTCTCTCTCTCACACACACACACACACACACACACATTGACAATTAGCATTCCAGCTCTCCTCCACCCTTACACTTTTATAGGGCTGGTTATTTATCTCTTTAACGTGATTGGCTGAAGTCGACTCCAAGAGGTGGCGGCTTGTAAATCACTGTGATTAAAAGAACTTTGGTCCGGCAATGACACCCGACTGATGGGAGCTGCAGTCTGCATCCTGAACAGAGCTCTGGTCTTGGCTGGGCTGGGACAGGCGCAGTGGCTAGCTCAAAATAAGAGGTTAGCATTGGCTAGTTAGCATTGGTTAGGCTAGGAATAAGACAGAGGAAAAGAGGATAGGAGATGGACTGCAGTGTTTTTTTTGTTGTTGCTGCCAGCGCAGGTGCCCTTACGAGGGCTCGTTGGAGAGCAGAGCTGCTCCATAAACAGGCCTGTTTTACTGGAGGGAGGGGAGGGTGAGGTTATGGGGGATAAAGAGAGGACGGAGGGGAGGAGGGGGAGTCATCAGGGTTTACGAGGGTGGGGGCTGGTTAAAGGGGAAGTGTTTTAGTGTGGTATTTACATAAAGCAGGTGTAGGCGTCTTTGTTAATATCTTCCTGTAGTGGTCATGTCAGGCCTTTCATTGGATGGGATAGACAGGCATGAAGTAAGGCCAGCCCTGTCACTGGTGAAGAAAAACAGGGATGCAGTCAGGCAAATCATGTCATTGGTGGAGAGAGACAGAGACGCAGTCAGGCAAGCCCTGTCATTGGTGGAGAGAGAGACCTGGATACTCAGAATATAAAAGCCCCAATTAAATGCAGCCACTCACTAGATTTCATGACATATTTGTATCCCCAATGATTGTGTATTCTGTTCCCGTCCTCCTCAAGTGTGCCAGACATATCTCTGTTCTCTGTCTCTCTCTCCTGCTCGGCGCTCCCCCTTGTTAGTCCACAGAGGAATAAGGATGAGCGATAGACAATGTGCCAAACGGTGTGTGAAAACAAACAGCTCTCCTCAGCCCTGCCCAGACGGTGTCTTTGTGTCTGTGTGTTGGTGTGCGTGTGTCTTCGTTTGTCTGGGGAAAAACGGCCTCAGTGCAAATGACGTGTTTAGTTATGATTAGCGGATGCCTTTGTCCGCCAGGGAAGACAATGCCATGGGAGGATGAAGTGGTACAGGAAGGGAGGGATGGAGGGATGAAGAGGATGGGGGGACAGAGGGATGGAAAGGATGGGGGGACAGAGGGATGTAGAGGATGGGGGGACAGAGGGATGGAGAGGATGGGGGGACAGAGGGATGGAGAGGATGGGGGGACAGAGGGATGTAGAGGATGGGGGGACAGAGGGATGGAGAGGATGGGGGGACAGAGGGATGTGACAGGACATCCCCAGCGGTGTGAATAACAGGACATACTGTAGCTCGTTGTCCAACATCAGACAAAGTCTCATTATACAGGGAGCAAGGATGACAACAGGCTCCTTGATCAGGGAAATGGCTTGCGGCGGGATACAACCAAGCATGATATACAGAAGGTGGGGGGGGGGGGGGGCTGGAGCTTGAGCTGGGGCTGGGGGGTCATAAATAAAGATTGCACACACACATATACATCTCAGTGTGGTGTATTGGGGATGGGGAGCACTGGAGAAGTGCATCGTTCTGAGCTACTCTATCAGTCTGTGCTGGTGTTGAGATGAGCGAGGGAGAGGGGTGGGGGGAGGGAGGGACTATGAGTGATGGGGAGGGAGACAGGGCAGGTTGTGCTTGGCTGACAAACTGGGGCAAGAGCTGGAGGGATGGAGGAAGGGGGGATGCAGGGTGGGGTGGAGGATTGGAGGGATGGGGGATGGGGGGATGCAGGGTGGGGTGGAGGATTGGAGGGATGGTGGAAGGGGGGATGCAGGGTGGGGTGGAGGATTGGAGGGATGGGGGAAGGGGGGAACGTGTGTTGGAGACGCACTGCCACAGCTATGGCCAGAGGACACAATCTAGGGGACCTGTTGGCTGTGATTTATCACAGGGAATGAGAGGGTAATGCTGTGTGGTCTGACATGGGATGGAGGAATGGGAGGGAAGAGGAGAGGTGTGGGGTTCAGATGAGATAGATAAAGACCTAAAGAAAGATGGAGTGTGTGAGAAGGAAAGAGGGGAAGATTGGGGCTAGGAGGGTAATAAAGACAAAGAGAGAGGGATAAAAAGAGGAGGAGATTAAGAGTTAAAAGTGGTGAGGGACAGAGAGAGAGAGGAAAAAAGGGGAATAGTTAAACAGGTAGTTGTGTGATTCCTCCAGGGAAGTCGATCAGGAGAGGAGGATAGAAATGGGAGAGGGAGGAGGAGAGGAATGGAAGACATGTGAGAGGAGGATAAGAATGGAGAAAAGGGGGTGGGAGAGGAGGAGGGGAGGGGTAGAGTAAGGAGTAGAGGAGGATGGTGATTGGCTCCTTCCCTCTCTCTCTCTGTATGTCTGTCTGTCTGTCTGTGTGTGTGTGTGTGTGTGTGTGTGTGTGTAGAGTCCATCTGTGGAGAAATGAGATCAGTAGCAGTGTTACTGTTGGAGGAAGTAACTCGGTGTTAGCCCTGGGGCTCCCACACTGACTAACACTATACAGAGACCTGCTTCTCTCTTCCTGTCTCTCTCTCTCTGTCGGTTTCACCTCTCTCTCCGTCTCTCTCTCTCTCTCTCTCTCTCTCTGTCGGTTTCACCTCTCTCTCCGTCTCTCTCTCTCTCTCTCTCTCTCTCTCTCTCTCTCTCTCTCTCTCTCTCTCTCTCTCTCTCTCTCTCTCTCTCTCTCTCTCTCTCTCTCTGTCTCTCTGTCTCATGTGATGTGTGGAATGGGACTATACTTTGTATGTAGTATTTATATATACAAATATATATAGTATATACCTTTTTCTGTGTGTGTGTTGTGTAAGTAGCGCTGCTGAGAGAATACAGCAAGATCAAAGATTTCTATTTCCTATGTGTGTGTGTGTGTAAGTGTGACTGTGTGTGTGTAAGTGTGACTGTGTGTGTGTAAGTGTGACTGTGTGTGTGTGTGCGTGTTTGTATACTTGTGACTAAACTGCATCTGCTCTACTTGCTTGTTGATTCATGCGTCCATGCAGTCATGTGGGTGAGCTCAGGTTGCATCCAAACCCAATCACCAAGCTGAGCCCAGGTAACAGGACCAGAGCAGGGGTCTGGGGGGGGGGGGGGGCTTGGGTGATGTGAGGGTCTACTGCTACACTCCTGCCTGGTGTTGTGTGACTGTGATTACACTGCTGAGCTAACCTGATTACAGCACACTGCGCATCTCACCCTATCCCATCTTCCTGTTATGCACACAGACACACACACACACATGCACACACTCAACAACTTCCAGGAAAGTCTGCTGGGAGACAACGTCTGCAGGTAGCACATGTTACCAGGGAAGATTTACACGCTGATTCTCTCTCCTCTCTGACAAACACTCATCATGCGAGGACTCCCCCCAGTTGTTGGCTGTCTGCAGCTCAGTGTGTGTCTGTGTGGACGGGGCTGTGAAGACCTGGGGGTCATATCATAGGATGTATCAGAATGTGGTATCGGTGTTGCGTGTGTGTGTTCCACAGGACCATTAGACCAGCTTAACCCTCCTCCCTGATCTATATTGCATGACCGGTGTCTGAGAAAAAACACTGGGGAAGAGAGAGGAGAGGGCCTTCCCTGCTCTCTATCTCTCCCTCTCCCTCTTGCTGTTCTGCAGGGTTGGGGTGGAACTTACAAAATACTCTCCTTGAATAACCAACAACCCAAATCCATTCGTTCAACCACCGAGGACAGTACAGGAGAGGTTAGAAGGGGTGTGTGTGTTTGTGTGTGCATGTGTGTGTGGGGGTGGTGGGGTCTGTCTCCAAACCTATTTCTCAACATTCCATTCAAATAAAAGAGAGAAAGTGAGATAAAACGGGTCAGTGGAGAGAGAGCCTGGAGGGTTAGCTGGCCTGCTGGGTCTTGCTCAATAAAGGCAGCCATTTTATGACCTCACCTCTGGGTAGTTTGTTTTTAATACTCTCTCCACAGCTCTATAATGCTGTCACTCTTCCTATGTCTCTCTAGGTCTCTCTCTCTCCCTCTCTCTCTCTCTCTCTCTCTCTCTCTCTCTCTTTTTCTCTCTAAGAGGGGATGAAGAGTTCATTGGAGGGAGAGAGACTTAGTCAGGTTGTCAAGAACCTTTGTTTCATACCTAATAATGCATGTCCCGTTGACTGAAAGGAATAAATCCTTTCTTGATTTGGATCATTCGTCTTTTAAAAATCAAAATACATTGCAAGAAAAAGGAATTACCTGGGCCAAAACAGACATTTTCAATTAGTGGGAGAAGATGGTTAGCCACCTACCATCATATTCTGACTTAGGCTGAGCTGTAAAGCTGATCTGTGCGTGTGTTTGTTTGTGTGTGGCATGTGTGTGTGTGCTGTGGTATGAGTGTGTGCATGTGTTTGTTTGTGTGCGGTGTCTGTGCAGGTGTGCCCGTGTGTGTGTGTGTTTGTCTATGCGTGTGTACGTCAGCGTGAGAGAGAGCAGACCCAAACATTATTATAGACTGGGGTTTGCTATCATCCTGCAGGCAATGGCAGGGCCAGGCTAAAAGAGAATGAAAGAGAAGGGGGAAGGAGCTGTGGGAGGATGGAGGGAGCGGAGGGGGATGGAGGGAGCGGAGGGGGATGGAGGGAGCGGAGGGGGATGGATGGAGGAAGCAAGAGACAGACTGGGCAGAGTGGCAGAGGAAGCCTGTTTAGACTTGGGGCGCTCAGAGCCACTGACATTTAAAGAGTGTCCAATAGCTTTTGACTGACCCCCCTTGAAAAGTTCAAACGTAGAGATATCCACAGAGAAAATGCTACAGTGTTGTGGATTAACTGGCTTTCTCACATCTCTCCTTCTCCCCCTCCCTCCCTGCTCCTCTGACGAGACGTGCACAGTCACCAGCCAGACATGCTCTTCCGCTGCATACTAACATGGTTGCAGTCTGGCATTCATTCAAATACGCAGCCAAACATTCAGCTCCTTCTAAGCCAGATCTGCATGCGCAGATTAGACGGCTGACTTTAGGCGGAGGAGAATTCACAACACTTGTAAACCCCATGTGTGTGTGTTTGTGTTTCAATGTGTGTGCACGCGCGTGCGTTCAGCAGGCCGTGTGTCGAGCCCAACAGGTCTGCAGACAGATGGATCAATACAGAGCACTGGGGCTGGAGTCTGTGCTGCTGAGATGGGGCTAATTAAAGTTGACCAGCCACCCAGCATGCTGCCCCCTGTGTCGACCCAAGGCACACTGTCCTGAGCTGGCTCTGGTCCTAGCTCCAGTCCTGCATCTAGTCCTGGTCCTAGATCCAGCCCTGCATCTAGTCCTAGCTCCAGCCCTGCGCCTAGTCCTGGTCCTAGCTCTAGCCCTGCGCCTAGTCCTGGTCCAAGCTCCGGCCCTGTGTCTAGTCCTGGTCCTAGCTCCAGCCCTGTGTCTAGTCCTGGTCCAAGCTCCAGCCCTGTGTCTAGTCCTGGTCCTAGCTCCAGCCCTGCGCCTAGTCCTGGTCCTAGCTCCAGCCCTGTGTCTAGTCCTGGTCCAAGCTCCAGCCCTGTGTCTAGTCCTGGTCCTAGCTCCAGCCCTGCGCCTAGTCCTGGTCCAAGCTCCAGCCCTGTGTCTAGTCCTGGTCCAAGCTCCAGCCCTGTGTCTAGTCCTGGTCCTAGCTCCAGCCCTGCGTCTAATCCTGGTCCTAGCTCCAGCCCTGCGCCTAGTCCTGGTCCAAGCTCCAGCCCTGTGTCTAGTCCTGGTCCTAGCTCCAGCCCTGCGTCTAATCCTGGTCCAAGCTCCAGCCCTGCGTCTAGTCCTGGTCCAAGCTCCAGCCCTGTGTCTAGTCCTGGTCCAAGCTCCAGCCCTGCGTCTAGTCCTGGTCCTAGCTCCAGCCCTGCGTCTAGTCCTGGTCCTAGCTCCAGCCCTGCGTCTAGTCCTGGTCCTAGCTCCAGCCCTGCGTCTAGTACTGGTCCTAGAACCAGCACACAGTGAGTATGAAGACATTGTTGCAAAGTGAATGCACCAAAAGACACAGAACCTTTCTCTACTGTAGGACTCACAGCATGCATGGCTCTCTGACTCTGTCTCCCTCCCCGTCTCTCTCTCTTCCTGCCTCCCTCTCTCTTCCTCTCTCTCTCTAGTCCTGCCTTTCTCCTTCTATTCCTGCCTCTCTGTCTCTGACAAGGCTCCCGTGTATCTGTCTATACTGAGTGTGTGGTGGGAAACGCTGCCCTCTACAAGACCTCTTTATCTGTGTGTTGGCTCAGACTGTCCTAAATTAGATCAACTTCTCCGCTTCCTACCACCCCTCTCCATCCAGAGGTCAGAGGTCACACTTGCTGTTTCCCACCTCCACCTCCACCATAACTTTGTCTCTCACCCTTCCTTTCCTACCCCGCCCCCTTGCTCTCTCGACTCACTCCTCTTTCCCCCACTGTTCTCTCAGTACAGCATGGCACACTATACAGTCTATACTGTAGAAATACATCTTTCTTTCCTTCCGTCCTATCCTCTCCCTCCTCCATCACCCCATCACCACGGTGACGGCCGGATGTGTGGTATGGTGGAGGTGTCAGCAGAGAGACAGGTGCATGTGCATGACTTGTGTCCATGTAGTTCCACGTGGCTGCACGCACACGCACACACACACACACACACACCCCAACACACACACCCACACAAAGACACGGCAGGAAGCAAAGATTGATAGCACTGAGAAAGCATTCATGTGTAACTGTATGCTTGCACCTGCACTGTTGTGTGTTTGGATCAGTTCACACATCATGCAAGTGTGCGTGTCTGTGTGTGTGTATGCCCACATTTGACTCCATATTTGCTTCCTTAGTTTATTTCGACTGTGCAGCCAAGCATATCGTCCATAAACTCACAGCTGCACACAAGTGTGTCCTATAGGCTCATTTTATAACTACATGCTGAGCACAGGTGTGTGTGCATGTATATGCACGTGTGTGTGACGCGTGTGCGTCCAGGATACCACAGTGTGGCGTCCCGGCCCTGGCACACATGTTCCCTGAACATGTTTCAGAGAGAGCGGTGCTCGACCCACCCCCCCTCCCAGCGCTCCTCCAGAGAGTCTGTCGTCTGACAAAACATGGAACCTGTACCCTCAGGTGAGCAAGCGCTTCCTCAGAGCTCACCATCAGCGGGAGAAAAGCGGCTTCTCTTAAGGAAAACAGATGACTTTCTTGCCTTTTCCTGCCTCTGCTCTGTAAAGCAGCCCCGGCACACAGCCTCTATCCTCATTAGGGCTCTGTCTACATATATATTCTCCCTGTAATTGAGGCCGAAACCTCTTGCGCTGTAATTGGGCCTTCTATAACTGTCTGTTTAGAGTGCAAGCTTGCCGTTCCAGGCCAAAGAGCGATTTCTCTGTGTAGCCACGGTGACGGCTGTTTAACGGGTCACTGCTCACTGGGGCTTCTTGTTAATTCCAGACAAAGTTCCAGTAGATAGAACCGATTCATCACACCGGAAGAAACATACAAAATAAGAAAGCAAGTAAGGTCGAAAAAAAATCAGCTCCCTCCCCTCCCCTCTCATCTCCCTACCTAACCTCTAATATTCTCTCCTCACCTCTCCATGTATATGTTACACACCCACCCGCGTCCCCAAACTTGAGGCTTGTGATTTGCGGCGCTGTGTAAATTGGAAGCTGCTCGTTGGTCAAAGGAGGCTCGTAAATAGAGGCCATGGGATGCCGGTGATCTGCCAGGATGTGCCAGCCCCTGCCAGATTGATGGGGCAGCCCCTCCGATGGATGACAAACAAATTCATAATACAGTAAATGTCTCGTCAATCTCATCAATCAGCTCCTTCCACATCTCTTTTCCCCTCCTCCCTCCCTCCCTCTCTCCCTCCCCAGGGGGACTGGACAGGGAGATAGGTCCAGTGATTGCTGGCCACGTTGACCACCAGTAGCAGAGCAGCACTGCGCACACTGTCTATAATGTGTTTCAATAGAAGCCATGCCACACATGGTGAGAGATTATACAGCATCGCTGGAGTCAGCTCTGTGATTCAGTGCCGATGTCATCATTATGTCACCCGTACAGAGACAGCTGTGTGGGTGGGCACTTAAACATGCTGAGTCATGGACAGATAAAGAGAGAGTTAGAACGAGAGTGAGAAAGGGAGAGTGCCCAATATCAGTATTAGTATAGATGAGTGTGTGTGTGTGTGTGCACATGCCTCGCTCTGGTAGAGAGAATAAATGTGATGCAGGCGGGCGAGAGGGAGGGAGTGAGGCTGGGACGATGTGAGGCTGGGACAATGTGAGGCTGGGAAGATGTGAGGCTGGGAGGGTGGTAGAGGGGCTGGAAGGGAGAGAGGCTGGGAACGTGAGAGGCTGGGAGGGTGTGAGGCTGGGGCTGCATCCATCCCTCCATCCCCTCTGCAGACCACAGCCAGAGAGAGGGATTACAGAGGAGCAGCATGCCAAAGAGAGTGGGAGGGAAAGACAGAGAGAGAGATGTAGTGAGAAAAAAAGAGAGAGAAAGAGAAAGAGGGAGAGAGAGGGAGAGAGACGGGGGATGGAGTGAAAGACAGCCAAACGCTGACAGGAGTCCAATTAAGTGGCCTCCCAGTGGAAGCGACCGTCCCTCGCCTGCCAGGCCTGCCTGGTCACCGCTTCCAAGGACACACTGATCCATCACGTCCCCCTCTGCACACACACACACACAAACAACACACACACACACTGGTACTGCTGTCAGTGCCAGAGGAGCACTATAGGGCGGTGGGGTCCCTGCCCATTGGGGGCTCAGGGACCAGAGACACAGCACCAGAAACACAACTTGCACCAACTCACTGGTGCTCACAGCTCCAGGATCCTGGACCTAGGCCTGTCATCAGACCACTCTCTCCTCAACTCTTCTCCTAACCCCTCCCCTCCCGGTCCTCTCTTCTCTTCCCCTCTCTTCTTCTGCACTCATCTCCTCTCCTCTCCCACTACGATTCCACCTACCTAAGGATGCTGAACCCAGGATTAAGCATAAACATCTAACATCGTGAGGCTTACCAACAGTTGTCTACTCTGTTGCTGCTGGGGCAATCACCTATTACACAGACACACACAGACACAGAGTAGGACGACAGGATGCCATTCGAGGGCAGCGATCATGGCTGCCTCGGCCGGTTCCTTCCGGCCAAAGTATATTCCTTGTCTGTGCAAACTTTCATGGCGAATAAAAACCCATTCTGATTCTGATTGAAAGTGTGCAGTGTAGCCTAAGCAAAAACAAAAGACATAAAGAGAAAGAGACAGAGAGAGAGAAACAGAGAGACAGAGAGAGAGACAGAGAGAGAGACAGAGAGAGAGAGAGAGAGAGAGAGAGAGAGAGAGAGAGAGAGAGAGAGAGAGAGAGAGAGAGAGAGAGAGAGAGAGAGAGAGAGAGAGAGAGAGAGAGAGAGAGAGAGAAAGAGAGAGAGAGAGAGAGAGATAGAGTGAACAGAGAGAAGGTTTCATCATGGGAAAAGGGGGACTCTTTCAGAGGTTCTGCTATAAATTTTCTGAGCCCGCCTCAGATCCAATCTGGGCCTGGACGCAAACAATGACTCGGCCCAGGATCGACGGGAGGCCACGACTGTGTGTGTGTGTGTGTGTACTTGCAGGCAGGGAGACTGAGGGATTGGTTGCCAGGGAGATTGTGACATATCGGGCCCCACTCCCTGCTGCCCTCAGTTTAGCATCAACAAGGCAGAGAGCTTGCTGCTAGAAGGGCGGGCTCATTTACCATCTCCCTCCCTCCCTCTCTCCCTCCCTCCTTCCCTGTTTCTCTCTCTCATTTCTTCTTTCCCTCCATTTCCCTAATTTCTCGTTCAAACTTTCCTCCCCATCTCTCACCTCTCTTCTCTGGCTCCTTCCGTTCTCCTCCCTCTCTGCTCTCCGAGGTGTTCCTGCTCCTCAAGGCCCCTGCACACCTAGCCTTGTTACACCTTTCCAGCCCTCCATCCGCTCCCCTCCCCTCCTCCACTTGTCTCTCCTAGGTGCCGCTGCCCCACCAGACCCCCTCTACCCGTCCAGCCTTGTTACAACCAAACGGGGTCTGTGGTAATTAGCAGGGAATTTTAATGAGCTTATCAGGTCAAAAGCAGCTTACTTCTCCAGGGTCGTCCCTGTGTGAGAATTAGCCCCAGAGTCTGGGAGAGACAAACACATATTACACAAACACATCGCGCATACTGATGATAGGGCCCGATTCATCAAAAACAAACACACACAAACATGGTTCTCTCTTCATGGAAAGGGATTAAGCGTTGTTACATTAGCCGCATGACAGAAATGCATCATTAATGACGGCGGGAACAAAGACGGCACTAGGAACACGGAAGGAGAGATGTAATGTGTGGAGGAACGAGCGGCTGGAGGGGATGGATCCGACTGGCCCTCGTCTCCAGAGAGGCCCGTTCAGTAGATGAGGAGGGAAACCAACAAGGATGCCAATCACACAAACAAACTGACTTACAAATAGGGAAATGTTTCCGTACAGCTTCAGTGAGGTAACACAGTCGAGAGAGAAAAGTTCTGCTTCCCCCAAGGCGATGGAGGAAAGTGTCTGGGTTATTAAACACTAAAAACAGCCCCGCTGCTTCTGCTGCCTCCCCGGCTCGTCTGTGCCAAGCACCAGGCCTCCACTATCTATCCATCTCTACTGAAATATTTCTGCAATTAGTTCTGGGAAAGTTGCTGCTGAAGAAGCGGAAAGGAGAGGAGAAGGGAGGAGATGGGATTATTGGGGAGAGGGGAGGAGAGGAGAAGGGAGGAGATGGGAGTATTGGGGAGAGGGGAGGAGAGGAGAAGGGAGGAGATGGGAGTATTGGGGAGAGCACAGGAGAGGGAAGAGAAGGGAGAGAGGAGAAAGTAGGAGAGGAGAGGATAAGGAGAAGGGGGGTAAAGGGGAAGCGAGGTACATTGATTATGCATTGCAACAGCTGTACCAACAGGATTACACTCAAGAATTTTAAGCTTTCCTGTCAACCATCTATGCAGTTGATTTGCTGGCCCTTCTCTCTTTCTGGTGCCCGGCGGTGGCCCTTCTTGGTAAAAACCCATTATTCACTGAGCAGAAGCATGGTTAAACTATAGAGACAAAGAGATGTGTGTAAGAGGCAAACTATGGCACTGTGTGATGGGTGAATCCAAGTGAAAGGGATTATGGGAGAACAGGGGAGGCAGGGCGGTGTAAATCCATTTCCTGTGTTCCATTTTTTTGTGTAACATTGGCTCCCCATCTGTTTACCTCTGTCCTCCAAGCTGATTCAAATCCAATTGGTTAGAGTCTAACCGTTAGACAGACACTTCTGTGAGTATGCGTGTGTATGTGTGCGCAAGCGTGTATTTGTGCATGTGTGTGAATGAGAGCGATTCACTGCCAATGAAAAAGTGCATTTTCTCCTCTGGATCCTTAAGATCTTTAACTAGAACCACCAAAGAAATGTGTCTTTACAAGCCAAAATCCCACCTCTGCATTCCAGCTTTCTTTTTTTATAGGACAACAAAAACATACCGTAAAAACAACCTGACCTCAGAGAACAAGAAATGTGGGACTTGAAATATGGGACAACAAGTCAGTAGAAATGTGGTGGCAATTCTTAAGCGCTGGGAGTTGGGTGCTGTGTGTGTATGTGTGTGTGTGGCTCTGTTAGCGAGTCTTAACCCAGCCACCATTGTGTTGCTGAGTGGAGCAAAAATGGCTCTTGTTCATGGTTTAGCCTGGTAAGAGGGCTTCATTTCAAAGCCCATTAGTGGCTTGAATGTTTGCAGAAACACTGAATGTTGATCCTTACAAGCTGCTACGTCACACCACCAACCACTGAGGTTAACACACACACACGCACACACACAAACACACACACACAAAGACACACACACCACACGCACACAAACACACACATACACAAACAACAGTTGTCTTTATTTCTAATGACAAACACATAGGAAGCCACTGTTCTGCTCTGGCCTGGACCCTGAAAGGTCATGAAGCAGTCCCCTCTCCATTATCTCCCCCTGCATTCTCCTGACAAAGTGACAGAAACACAGCAGGGCTAGCAGCCGTTTAAACTAGCCTTATCTAGGCTAAGCTAGGCTAGGTACACAGGACTACAGTAGGCGCATCCACACCACACTACACTACACTAAGCTAGGCTATCAAGGCTAAGATACGATAGGCAAAGATGACCTACCCAAGGCTATGCTACCTTAGGGTACACTAGGAATGGCTATGCCAAATCATGCTGCGCTAGCCGCTAGGCTATGCTCAGCTAGGCTAGTGTAGCCAGTCCTGGTCTGCCCCACTCATACCTTACAGCTTCAGTGCATCAGCCTTTGACACGGGCATAAATCTAATGTTGCAAGATGATAACGAATTTCACAGTGAGTGTGTGTGAGGAGCTGAGAGAGTGGAGGTCAGAGAGATATAGATAGAGAAAAAGGTAGGAGGAAAGGGGGAGAGAGAGAGAGGTAGGATGACAAAGGGAGAGAGAAAGAGGAAGGAGTACAAGGAGAGAAAGAGAGAGAGAGAGAGAGAGAGAGAGAGAGAGAGAGAGAGAGAGAGAGAGAGAGAGAGAGAGAGAGAGAGAGAGAGAGAGAGAGAGAGAGAGAGAGAGAGGGAGGGAGATGTAGGAGGAAAATGGGCAGATAGAGAGTTAGAGAGAGATGGTGGGATAGAAGGCAGAGGGGTGCTGAAGGGGAGAAAGAGTGGAAATGCTTCCTGAGTAATGATGTGTGTGAAATATTCATCGCTGCCATGTAGAACTGTGGGCATAAATTTGACTATATCAAGTTGATATCAAATTTGACTATATCCAATATCTGACAGGGCAGGTGAGGGTGGAGGAGGGTTATGAGGCTAGAGTAAGGTTATGAAGGCAGAGGAAGGCAGGGGAGAACTGGTGAAGGCAGGGAAGGGGAGGGTAGAGTAAGGTTATGAAGGCAGAGGAGGGTAGGGCAGGGCAGAGCAGAGCTGGCGAGGGCAGAGGAGGGTAGAGCAGGGCAGGGCAGAGCTGGCGAGGGCAGTGGAGGGTAGAGCAGGGCAGGGCAGAGCTGGCGAGGGCAGTGGAGGGTAGAGCAGGGCAGGGCAGAGCTGGCGAGGGCAGTGGAGGGTAGAGCATGGCAGGGCAGAGCTGGCGAGGGCAGAGGAGGGTAGAGCAGGGCAGGGCAGAGCTGGCGAGGGCAGAGGAGGGTAGAGCAGGGCAGGGCAGAGCTGGCGAGGGCAGTGGAGGGTAGAGCAGGGCAGGGCAGAGCTGGCGAGGGCAGTGGAGGGTAGAGCGATGGGACAAGTGCCAGGGGAGACCAGACAGATGTCCTCTCTCTTCCTCAACCTTCCGGCACTTGCTAGTCAAGGTTAATTAGGGTTAATGAAGGTAATGGCAAAGTTCCAGATAACTTCAACCCCCTCTCTACACCATATCCACAGGGGTGTGGGATGGAAAATATTGCAAGATGGTTTCTTCTTGAGTTCTCCAACTGAAATGAGAGTTTCTACTGAATGCCCAGATGAGTTTTCTCGGCTGTTGCAAAAAGACAGTGTTTCAGCACTGCATCTGAGATCAAAATTCAATCTCAGCAAGACAGCATAAAATCTTGATCAAGGGAAATTCCTTCCACTTGTACTCATGAAACAGTGTGTTTATGTGCGTGTGCGAGTGTGTGTAAGCTATCAAACAGTGGGATAGCTCTCCCTCTCACACACCACCGCTGCTTCCCCTGTGGGACAGCTAACATTGTTCAACCGCATCTCTGCTGGTGTTTGATAGAGTTTCCTATGGCGTCAATATTGAATAACCTGTGAGAGCGGACAGTCTTATTTCCCCCCACGTCATCTGGACGACGGGCTGATGAATACCCTTTCACGTAAATGACATCCCTCATCTTCCCCGAGAGCTCTCATCCTGTTTACTCCTCTGTCTCTCACTCAATCGTGACATCACGCAACCTATGGAAATTGCCTCTGAAAACATTTCCCGCGTCTCTCCATTTTCATTGGTGTGTGATGTGTCTGAAGCTGTTGATGTGCGTATGTGATGTGTTTGTTTCCCATGTAACACGGTGGTACAGTTGGACGATGGTGTTCTAATGAATAGGTCTCATCTCTTCCCCGCGCTGCTGAATCTGTAATTGAGCACCGAGACACACAGCGAAGACACAGAGCAGCCTAATGCAGGCTTGAATAATTTAATCAGTGAATCAGTCTTCATCACAATCAGGCAGGTATAACAGGAGTCAATATTATGAATGTGGTGTCCCGTGAAGAGAGACATATCCTGCCTAGCGCTAGCTTGGCTAGCTCTGCCTCCTGCCACCTGCTCACAAGCCTCTGGTTCTGCCCTCCGCCGACACACAACTAAATGGCAGCACTTTAATTTTTATTAGCACAATTTAGCTGTGAGTGTTTTGTTGATCTAGCCTTGGCCGTCACAAGCACAGCAGCAGTGGCAGAGAACATAATTAATCAGTTGGTTTGTTCCTTTGTTTTACTTCCTGGTGCTGTCCTTTTATACAGGTGGTGTGTTGCAGTCTGTAAAGATGAAATGAGCAGAATGTGCCTCCTCCCAGAGGCAGATCTGGTGTCGGGGAGTCTGTGCTGTGTCAGACATGTATGGAACACACCAGAGGGGCCTTGATCTCCAGTCGAGGTAAAAAATAGCAACGAAAGCGGCGTGGAGAAATCGACAAATGATATTCTTAGAAGGGATGTGAGCCGGCGTGTGGGGGAAAATGTCACGGACAATCTCTAATGAAGAGCCTTCTGGGAACTCAAGTTAGATAAATTATTTAAAGGCTTTCATTTAAAAAAGTCCGGAAAAGTGTGCTGTGCTGCTGAGCTGCGGTGCGTGGTGGCAGGGAAAGGTCAGGCGGGTGTTGGCAGAGCTTCATTAACCTTCCGCCACCTTCCTGCCTCAATTATCTTTGGAACACTGCAGCCTGGCTGGCCTGTGATGCTGCCTGCTAGGATGTGAAGATGTTGCAATGTGGATGTGTGCCAGGCTGCTGGGCTACGAGACTGCTGCCTGCTAGACAGCTGTAGTGATGCTAGGCCGCTAGGCTGATGAAATGTTGCTGCCTGGTAGGATGCTACGGTTGCTGCTAGCTGGGATGCTAGGCTGACAGACTGCGAGGGTTGCTGCTGCATTGTGGGCTGCAGCCTCTGAGGCCTGGAGATGGAGGTGGGAGTTGCTAGCGCCCGGGTCTGGGAGGGTTGGAGCTTTGATCTCCTAAAACGTTTCCACAGCCGTTACGTCGGGGGCCTCGGAACTCACGGGGCTGTGAGAAGAGGAGGGAGCCGCCAGCTTGCCCAGAACTGTTCCTGACTGAGGCTCTGCCTTATCCTTCCGCTGCAGGACTGGATGTTTTCTTCTTTTTCTTCCCCCTCTCTCTCTACTGGTGTGTCTTGTCCTCGCGTTCCTCTCTGCCACGTGAGAAGCTCCTTCTCCTACAGTTGAGAGGAATTTCTGGACTCGGCAGCAGGTCAGGGGTCCAGGAGTATTTGCCGCATTGGCCTCGACGGCACATTCCTGCTTGCCTCCGTCAGTGACATCATCCATGAGCTGGTTCTAAGTGGAGCAGAAGCCAACGCCTGCACCTCCCCAGCTGCGCCCCAAAGCTCCAGACCGGGAGAGGGGAGAGAGCTGAGGAGGGAGAGAGGGGAGTGGGAGAGGGAGCACCAGAGGGAGTGTGAGGGGGAGTGGGAGAGGAGGCGGCAATTTCCCAGGGCAGGGACGCTCTGCGTTACTGCCTACACACAGGGAGCAGCAGACTAATTGCCAGGCCGTTCCACTAATTCCTGCTTTCTGGGTTAGAGGGCAGCTCTGGGCCCCTGGGAGGCAGGGGCCGGTCCCAAGTCCCTGAGCTCTGCCAGTGTGTGAGAGAGAGAGAGAGTGAGAGAGAGTTAGAAAGAGAGAGAGAGCGGGGAGGGGGGGAATCTGATTAAACTCCTCTCAGATGTCACACAGCGGACAAGGTTTTCCTTTTCAGCTATTTTCTTCTCCTCCATCCAAAATGCTTTACTCTGGGTTGGGTGTTGACTGTTGAGAGGCCAGCGGGAGTGCGTGTTATATCAGAGATCCAAATACAAGCCAGTGTTGAAACACAATCTGCAGACATGGGATTTGTGTTGTTTTGCCCCGTTCAGCCTGCGTTTTCTCATCTGAATAAGGTTTTCATTCTCCTGAGCCTGAGCCAGGAGTGAAGTGTCAGCCTTGATAAAAAAAAGTCTGACATTGTGCATTGTGCAGCATTCGATAGTAATCTATCTGTTGTGGATGTTTAACTTCATGTCAGTTCCTCTGGGCTGGGCTGAGCTGGGCAGCTCTGGGCTAGGCTCATGGGTTTGTTGAGGCTGGGGCTAGGTTGGACTAGGGTCCCTGGGAACGAGGCCTGCTTCCTGGGGACTAGCCATGAGGAGATGCAGAGGTGGTTCACTGACAGGCTCATGGGCACAGGTTGAAAGAAAAAGAAGAAAGCGGAAACTCATCTTGATGTATTTGGGTCAATTTAACGTCCACTGCTGCTTGGTCAGACCTAATTATAGCAGAAGTGGCGCTTTTAATTAATCGTTGATAACGGGCTGATTTAATTGGCTGTAATCTGTCCAATGAGGTGAGAAGGGCTTGTCCTATGAGGATGGTGCTGCGCTGTGTAGAGACCAGCGCCTTCCCTTGTCCTGCTTAATGTAGGTTATCCTGCTATACAATATCTGCCATCCCGGATCACAAAACACAACAGGATTAAAACCCAGATTACCAGTAAAGCAATGAGTCCAGTGGGCGATGGCCTAAGCACAGGTGCTTCTCTATCGGGAGAGCCACAGATATATCTACTACTACCACATCTAAATCTCTCTAAATCCCATCAGCGGAGCTGTGTGCGCAGGTCCCCAGCCCTCCTGAAGGCAGTCTGCTGGTGTGATGGAGAGCGGGGGAGAAGCAATCCAATCTACAGCCTTCCGCCCCAGAAGGAGAGATCTTATTTGCATTGAAATGAAGTGTTGGAGTGTGTGTGCCCGGGGCTTGTGTTGGGCGTGTGTTTGCGAGTGTATCTGGCGTCGGCCTGTATGGATCACCGCTGATGGGGTCGGGTCCCTCGGAGGTGGGGTGGGGTGTGTGTATGTGTGTGTGTCTGTGCCAGCACGTCTGTAGTGACACATACGTTTTTGAGTCCTGAGCGTCGGTGTGACAGACTGAGACCCACTCAGGCAGACACTGGGTCCGCTGACCCAGCCTGTCTCCCCTCTGTGTGACCTCCACCTGTCTGGGCGCCCTGGACTCGGCCTCACTCACACATACGGGGAGCATCCTGGAGACGGGGAATGGAAAGATGCGGCTCGTGTCTGGGCGCAGTCCCTGGAGAGACCCGAGTCAGGTCTACTCACAGACGTGTCCAACACAACCAGTCATTACATCCTGCAGGTGTAGTGTTGGGGGGCCAGAGAAGTCCCAAGGTGTTCTAACTTTATGTGAGGACCCACAGATTATTTGGATGCTGTTAGTTGTGTTTTCTTTGATGACCATGCAAGTGTATGAAAGGATGTGTGTGTGTGTGTGTCCAGGAGCTGTGAGCTAGTGTTGATGCTGTACTTGCGTGTGGAGTTGTGCTGTGTGTGTCCTGTGTGTACTGCTTATTCAACATGTGCTGACAGACGGGCTGTTTGTGAGTATGCATTAAATTTGAGAGAAGCTAATTTAGGCAGTGTTTGATTTAGTGTCTCAGAACGGGTGTGTGTCAGCATTATGAGTGTGTATGTGTGTGTGTGCACGTGTGTGTGTGTGTGTGTTTGTGCAGGACTACCCTGGCCTGCAGCATGGTATTCATGGTGAGCATCTCTCAGCTCAGCATTAGCTATGGATCACAGCACGTCTCCATTGAGTCCTCTTTATAGGTAATCAATAGGCGAGCTGGCTCCTGATGGCTTTCACTCATTACAGCTCTTTAATAACAGGCCACCCTGCAGAGACTATCGCTGCATGTGTGTGTGTGTGTGTGGGTGCGTGTGTGTGTGTGTGATTAATACAAATACAGACCCTATGGAACTCACTCTTACACAAACTCAAGACCGCTAGCAGGAGGGCAACAGCCCCATCATTTATACCCTCACAACTGCTTTACTTTAACACATTTACTCCAATGTAAGCACTTAAAGCTGCCTCCTTTGGCTATGTATACACAGCAGGGCTGCTGGGAGTTGTAGGATCAATATGCACAGCTCTCCTATAGCACCCCTCCTAACGGCCTCTCTCCACAGGAAACAAGCAAATGCTCCAATACACCTTCATCAATATTCCCTCACGGAATAAAGATTAACCAATAGGAACACCACAAAAGGTTTGAGGTTTACAGTGAAGTCTCTGGCCTCGTGACCAGGCTGTGGGCATGAATCACTACCTAAGAAACACACACATGTGCATACACACACACAGACACACTTGCCCCCATGCTAACCCCTTCACCCTACAGGTGGTGTGGGGTCAAGCCCAGGTCTGGTCCAGGCAGACAGATGGGAGCTTCATTCCAAGCTGCACACCTGGAGCCTGTTCTCACGTTCCCAGGGCTGGTCTCCTGTTGCAACCACGCTCCGACACAGCCTGAGTATAAATAGGTGGACTGAGACAAGGAGACCTGTCCGTTCAATGACAGGGAAGCACAGACAGTGTGTGATCCATGGGGATTGTGTGTGTGTGATCCAGACTCTCCCCTCCACGTTGATACCAGTACCAGGGGCGGAGGCTGACCTTTCCCTCGCCTGGAATAGCAGGGCTGTGGGGAGACACGTCAGAGCACGCAGGAGACGGGGACTCTGTAGTCACTGGGGCTGACGCACACACACGCACACACACAGACACACACACAAACAGACACACACACACCTAAGCGACATGCCGATGGACTGCTGAAGCAACTCTGATACACTGGCAGTGTCTCATATTTCTACCCTGATTCTCTCTGGGGACACTGCAGAGCAGCAGAGATAGATAGGGGGGTAGATGGGAGGTGAGGATGAGGTAACCTATCATTGAACTGCCTCCTGATGGGAAAAGGTGTGTAACTGGCACTACTGACACTGAGACAGGAGAACGGGAGTTTCCAAGTGCAGCAATGATGACGGACATGACTATGCACTGTACTGTATACCACCTGGTACTGTATACCACCTGCTACTGTATACCAACTGGTACTGTATACCACCTGCTACTGTATACCACCTGGTCAATGGAGATGATGACCCAGTGACTGGATGAGAGCAGCCGACTTTGTTGTTGTCTCTCACTCACTCTCACTCTCTCTCTCTTTCTCTCATTCTCACTCATGTCTATCTCTCTCCCTCTCGGATCCTCATTCGCTGTCTCTCCATGTCACTTATTGTCACTCTCACACGGCTGAAATCAGAGTGTGTTTGACAACGCCACTCAGCCGTGGTAGATAGAGAGTCATGTTTTGGGCGTGGAGCGGGTAGGGAGCCTGTGGAGGAGACCAGCTCCAGAGAGGGGAGAGACAAGCAGTGTGGGATAAGAGGATCTCCAGGATTCCAACTTTAATAATGCATGTCTGCTGAGACGAGGTGAGTATAGACTGTGCTGGTCTGGACCAGGGCGGGAGCTGTGTTAAGTATCCCTGGCGTATAGGGGTGTTGAGGTCAGAACGTTACAAGAGTTACCTTGCAGAGTAGACTGTGAATTATTCACAGAAGGGAATCTGCTAGCCGATAGCCCACACACAAACAGCTAGAGACACTACTAGCAGATATCCCATACATAAACAGATGGTCTAGACTCTAATAGCCCACACAGACACAGTTTGTAGACTCGACTAGCCGATAGCCCACACAGAAAAGGACCCTCTAGTACCTGTGGTACTGCATGCATAATACAATTAGGTTAGGGAGGGGGAGAGGACAAAGAGGAGGGCTGGTAGAGAGAAGAAGAAAGATATAGAGATACAGAGAGAGAGAGAGAGAGAGAGAGAGAGAGAGAGAGAGAGAGAGAGAGAGAGAGAGAGAGAGAGAGAGAGAGAGAGAGAGAGCGAGAGAAAGAGAGAGAGAGATGGGGGCTGGGTGAGAGAGGGAAGGAGGGGAGATAATGTAACAACCTTGGCACTCGAGGTTACATTGTCAGAGTTAATTACATGAGCAGGCAGAGAGAAGGGCTGTCGCGTGAACAAGGCCCTTGTGTCACACTGCAGTTTAAAGGACAAACAGGGGCTGCCGTCTGAGAGCAAACACACAAATTCCCTCTTAACATACACCAGCTCCTTTTGGCTTTAAGTGTTGCCATTGTCACAGCGATCCTTCGGAAGGATATTACAATAATATTATTTAGAGGTCAGGGACATTCCCATGTTTCCATAGTCAACAGACAGTTTTGACAGGATGATATGAAAGTATACATATGCAACATCATCTAAAGCAGAGAACATAGCACATATGTGCTACATTCTACACTGGTCAACCATAAAATGAAATGAAGGCACTCCCTTTGT